>NC_068449.1:8229909-8353802 GCF_023373465.1 Oncorhynchus keta | reverse complement strand
GCCCGGTGGAATGATTTAGCATGGCCTGGTGGAATGATTTAGCATGGCCTGGTGGAATGATTTAGCATGGCCTGGTGGAATGATTTAGCATGGCCTGGTGGAATGATTTAGCATGGCCTGGTGGAATGATTTAGCATGGCCCGGTGGAATGATTTAGCATGGCCTGGTGGAATGATTTAGCATGGCCCGGTGGAATGATTTAGCATGGTGGAATGATTTAGCATGGCCTGGTGGAATGATTTAGCATGGCCCGGTGGAATGATTTAGCATGGCCCGGTGGAATGATTTAGCATGGCCTGGTGGAATGATTTAGCATGGCCTGGTGGAATGATTTAGCATGGCCTGGTGGAATGATTTAGCATGGCCTGGTGGAATGATTTAGCATGGCCCGGTGGAATGATTTAGCATGGCCTGGTGGAATGATTTAGCATGGCCTGGTGGAATGATTTAGCATGGCCTGGTGGAATGATTTAGCATGGCCTGGTGGAATGATTTAGCATGGCCTGGTGGAATGATTTAGCATGGCCCGGTGGAATGATTTAGCATGGCCTGGTGGAATGATTTAGCATGGCCTGGTGGAATGATTTAGCATGGCCTGGTGGAATGATTTAGCATGGCCTGGTGGAATGATTTAGCATGGCCAGGTGGAATGATTTAGCATGGCCTGGTGGAATGATTTATCATGGCCTGGTGGAATGATTTAGCATGGCCCGGTGGAATGTATTTCTGTATCACTGTCTCTCAGAGACAGTCCTGCTGCTGTGAGAACAATTGTACATTTTCAACATCCCCTTCCCCTCAGCCTTAACACCCAGGGGAGGAGAGGAGTGGCTACCTAGCTAGGATTACTTTTTTGTGTACTGCAATTCAGCTTCTAGCTGTGTACATGAAATAAACTAAACTAAATCTCCCTGTCTGGTCCACAGTCAACTCGGGGGACGGCCTTGACTACAGCCAGCAGAAGAGGGAGAACATCAGAGAGCTGATCTAGGAGACCCTGGAGGTGTGTGAGCGCTGCGTGGGAGAGGACGCTTTCATCAACATTAAATACTTGGTGCCAACCTACGAGTCCTGCATGCTCAACTGAATGGATGGACACAGTTCCAACCAGCCAACATCATTAACTCACCCTTCAACTCTCAACCACCAAACATCATTAACTCACCCTTCAACTCTCAACCAGCCAACATCATTAACTCACCCTTCAACTCTCAACCACCCAACATCATTAACTCACCCTCAAACCTTCAACCACCTAACATTGTTAAGTCTCCCTCAACCCTTCAACCACCCAACATCATTAACTTACCCTCAACCACCTAACATCATTAACTCACCCTCAACCACCCAACACCATTAACTTACCCTCAACCCTTCAACCACCTAACATCATTAACTCACCCTCAACCACCTAACATCATTAACTTACCCTCAACCCTTCAACCACCCAACATCATTAACTTACCCTCAGCCACCTAACATCATTAACTTACCCTCAACCACCCAACATCATTAACTTACCCTCAACCACCTAACATCATTAACTCACCCTCAACCACCTAACATCATTAACTTACCCTCAACCCTTCAACCACCCAACATCATTAACTTACCCTCAGCCACCTATCATTAACTTACCCTCAACCACCCAACATCATTAACTCACCCTCAACCACCTAACATCATTAACTCACCCTCAACCACCCAACATCATTAACTTACCCTCAACCCTTCAACCACCTAACATCGTTAAGTCTCCCTCAACCCTTCAACCACCCAACATCATTAACTCAACCTCAACCACCTAACATCATTAACTCACCCTCAACCACCCAACATCATTAACTCACCCTCAACCACCCAACATCATTAACTCACCCTCAACCACCCAACATCATTAACTCCCCATAACCACCCAACATCATTAACTCACCCTCAAACCTTCAACCACCTAACATCGTTAAGTCTCCCTCAACCCTTCAACCACCCAACATCATTAACTCACCCTCAACCACCTAACATCATTAACTCACCCTCAACCACCCAACATCATTAACTTACCCTCAAACCTTCAACCACCTAACATCGTTAAGTCTCCCTCAATCGCCCAACATCATTAACTCACCCTCAATCACCCAACATCGTTAACTCACCCTCAACCGCCCAACATCATTAACTCACCCTCAACTACCCAACTTCGTTAACTCACCCTCAACCACCCAACATCATTAACTCACCCTCAACCACCCAACATTGTTAACTCACCATCAACCCTTCAACCACCCAACATCATTAACTTACCCTCAACCACGCAACATCATTAACTCACCCTCAACCACCCAACATCATTAACTCACCCTCAACCACCCAACATCATTAACTCACCCTCAACCACCCAACATCATTAACTCACCCTCAACCACCCAACATAATTAACTCACCCTCAACCACCCAACATCATTAACTCACCCTAAACCACCCAACATAATTAACTCACCCTCAACCACCCAACATCATTAACTCACCCTCAACCACCCAACATCCCTATCTCACCCCCAACTGTTTTTTTAACCCTCAACCACCCCATCTTGAGGCAGCCCTCTCTACACTACCTATGTGACCCATTATATTCCTGACTGCAAGTCATTATTATTAACTGTCTGTGTAGATTAGAAAATCTACAACTTCCTTTTGTCTACTAGTTCTAGCTAATACTTTTAGTTATGTTCCTGTGAATGAGAGTCCCATCATGTTTATTTGACCCTGTGGCCACTCAAAAACAGCTTTATATACTGTATCAACTGTTGAAAACAGTCATTATGCAGCTGAATCCTATGAGATAATTCTCCACTTAAAATGAGTTTTGACCAAATGATAACCGTACTGTATATCCTTGTATGTCCTATCCACTGCATGTTTTTGTTCTTCTCCTCTAATCAAGGACTGATATAAACCTGGCTCACCATGTGGGTGCAAATAATTGTCAGGTAGAACTAAAACACATCAGTACTCCAGACCTCATAGGGTAATATATAAATATCCCTGCCATATATATCACAGCAACAGGTAATGTCCTGGTAACAGTATTATTGTTTAGTAGGCAAGGCAGTTTGCCACTACTGCTGCTCCTGGGCTGGAGCGTGCCCGAGCATGCTGGGAAATGCCCGGTGGAATGAGGGCCAGCAGCATTCCTGCGTGCTGCTTACTCGTTTCCACAGAGCTCCCGGTAACCTGCTCTCTTGCCTTTGAACCGTATCCCAAACCTCTCACGCCAATCCTCTCACCAACATTATGTCTCTTCAGTCCTCTAAGGCTTGCCTTGTCTAGAATACAGTAGTTAATTAGATTCTCACTCAGAGCTTAAAGACACAATAAGAGCATCTCCCAGGAAACAATGGCTGAATTAGTCTGACTGCTGCTCACATCACGGTGACCCAGCGGAGAAAACCACTCTAATTGATTTCTGACACTCACAAGGACAAACTAACACCCCAAACTAACACATACTAACACATACTAACACATACTAACACATACTAACACATACTAACACATACTAACACATACTAACACATACTAACACATACTAACACATACTAACACATACTAACACATACTAACACATACTAACACATACTAACACATACTAACACATACTAACACATACTAACACATACTAACACATACTAACACATACTAACACATACTAACACATACTAACACATACTAACACATACTAACACATACTAAGGACATCAAGACACTCAGGACAATCACCCACAATACAACCAAAGAATATGGCTGCCTAAATATGGTTCCCAATCAGAGACAACGATAAACACCTGCCTCTGATTGAGAACCACTTCAGACAGCCATAGACTCTCCTAGAACACCCCACTAAGCTACAATCCCACTATCTACACACCACATACAAAAACCCATGTCACACCCTGGCCTGACCAAATACATGAAGAAAAACACAAAATACTACGACCAGGGCGTGACAGACTCATATGTTCAGATTCTTTGTCTGGCTCTGCCAAAGGCTTATATGTTGTTGATACTTGTACAGTACTGCATGTCTCCATCATTATATGGTTTAAAATATCCCTCCCCATAACAGAACTTTCTCTCCACTACTCCATGGCTGAATCAATTCCTGCAGCTCAGTGCTACAATGTCTTATTGCTGGTAGGTTTGGATGTGTTACACTGTATGTCACTCTCTATTATCATAGGCACAGAAAGATCCCTTTGCAGGTCCATTCCTTCCAATCCACTACTGGATCAATCCACTATGTACGCTTCAGCTCAGTGCTATGATCTATTGAAGTCTATCCATGACTTCCCACTATCCAGTTTCAACCACTGAGAGACCACAGACAGACAGACACATAACCACTGAGGGAAAGACAGACAACCATTGACAGACAGACAGACAGACAGACAGACAGACAGACAGACAGACAGACAGACAGACAGACAGACAGACAGACAGACAGACAGACAGACAGACAGACAGACAGACAGACAGACAGACAGACAGACAGACAGACAGATAACCACTGAGGGAAAGACAGACAACCATTGACAGACAGACCGACAGACAGACGGACAGACAGACAGACAGACAGACAGACAGACAGACAGACAGACAGACAGACAGACAGACAGACAGACAGACAGACAGACAGACAGACAGACAGACAGACAGACAGACAGACAGACAGACAGACAGACAGACACTGAGGGAGAGACAAGTATGACTCCACTTCTCTTCATTACACCAAGCGTCTGGTTTGAGCTCGATTAGGTCACTTGAAAGGAACTAATCTGAGTAAAATAGAGTCTGTATTCTGTGTCGATTACACTGGACCAATGCTCATTTAGGTAGGTGAGAGGGCATAAGCGGAAATTGACATTGGCCTCCAGCAGGGCTGATCGGTAAGGGAGACACACACACACACACACACACACACACACACACACACACACACACACACACACACACACACACACACACACACACACACACACACACACACACACACACACACACACACACACACACACACACACACACACACACACACACACACACACACACACACACACACATACCCTAGCATCAGACCCAGGCAGTGTATTGTCCTTCCACATCCACAAGTTAGAGCAGAGCGAGAGCTGCTCATGCAAGGTAGTGCGAGCTGTGAAAAGAGCGCAATAGAAGGCAATCTGGCCTCATCTGAAGCGTGGCACTAGGACTGCGTCTGATTTGGAAGGCCCAGCGTGAAATGAAATGAGTTGAATGTTTTTTGTTGTTGTCTTCCTCTAAATGAAATGGGCCAGAAAACACCTTAAAAGAGAGACATTCATTTCGGAGACCACTGCTGCTGATCATAGCCTAACATCCCTCTAGAAGTGTACTGAGCTATTTCTCATTTTGTCAACCTGTGTGCCACTACGAAAGCATAGAACGCCTTACAGTTTGTTTCCCACAACTTTGAAAATATAGTTTTTAACTGGACGGCTTTGTCCTCTACAACTGATAGAATCTGGTTGCTATGAAGTTATTTTTATTAGATTTGTATTTTTTATATTCCAGACTATTTAAGACGGTTTGTTAGATTCACTGCCTAATATGAAATATCTGCCCGTCGGGTGTTCTGGGGGATAATATTGATCTGCACGTTGTTGAAATGTTTTGCAATATCTCTGTTCTTGTCTGTTACTTCAGGTTTTCAGGTTTTCCTGATACCTCATATGTGTGTAGAGAAGATTAAGGAGATTCTGTGGATTTGCTAAAATAGCCCAGGCCCCAAATCCAGGTATGAACATTCTGGATCCTATTTATGCCACGGAATGTTTCCTCTGATGTTAGAGTTGCACAGCTGTGTGTGTGTGTGTGTGTGTGTGTGTGTGTGTGTGTGTGTGTGTGTGTGTGTGTGTGTGTGTGTGTGTGTGTGTGTGTGTGTGTGTGTGTGTGCGTAAGAAAAACAACACTGAAAATTACAGCTCTGATCTGGTATGACAGACTTCAGTGTGTGTGTGTGTGTGTGTGTGTGTGTGTGTGTGTGTGTGTGTGTGTGTGTGTGTGTGTGTGTGTGTGTGTGTGTGTGTGTGTGTGTGTGTGTGTGTGTGTGTGTGTGTGTGTGTGTGTGTTAGAAAAACAACACTGAAAATTACAGCTCTGATCTGGTATGACAGACTTCAGTGTGTGTGTGTGTGTGTGTGTGTGTGTGTGTGTGTGTGTGTGTGTGTGTGTGTGTGTGTGTGTGTGTGTGTGTGTGTGTGTGTGTGTGTGTGTGTGTGTGTGTGTGTGTGTGTGTGTGTGTGTGTGTGTGTGTGTGTGTGTGTGTGTGTTAGAAAAACAACACTGAAAATTACAGCTCTGATCTGGTATGACAGACTTCAATATTTCAGATGTGTGTACAAGCGTTCAGCAGATCCACTGAAAGTCAGGATCTACCACTTCTGACTTATGCAATACCAGTGAAGCCTTCCTACTGGGTTCTAATGTAACCGTCCCTCAGCTCGTACTACAGCCCACCATCGGTATGCCCTTTTCCCAGTGAGTACGGCATTTCTGCTCTCTGGCACCCTTCCACCTGTGGAAACAGTTGTTCCTGGAAGGGGTAAATAGCTCTCCCTAATCCCCAACCTGGCCTAATCCTGGCGTGTCATCCGCGACCCTGGGAGTTCCTGGGGGGATGCAGTCACTCAGCGCTACTGGTTATTATTAGCCTGAACAACTTTACCCTCGACAGCTGCCCCTGCGGCCTGCCTCATCCCCGCCCCCACAACTGGGCCAGCTAATGCTAACACTACGCTATGCTAGCTCTTCTGTTAGCTTTTCTTCCGTTTGCTCACTGGCCGCTCTGCTCTGCTCCAGAAGGTGACTTTCCCAAAGCCAGCCTCCGTGGAGCTCAAGTCTGTCCTCGCTCCATCATAGCGGTGGCGGGAGAACAAAGGCTTTTGTAACGGTGAGCCTAGAAAGAGTTCTACACTCTTAGAAAAAAGGTTCCAAAACGGGTTCTTTTTTGGTTCTACCTGGAACGAAAAGGGTTCTTTTTTGGTTCTACCTGGAACGAAAAGGGTTCTTTTTTGGTTCTACCTGGAACGAAAAGGGTTCTACTATGGGGACAGCCAAAGAACTCTTTAAAGTCCTAGAGTGTACAAAGGCAATGGAAACAGACACAATGGGTTGTGCGCTGTGAACAAATAGGATTGTCTGAGAGAGCAGCCTGGCCTCAAAGACGTAACACAGTAACTCTGTGACAGTCAAATTAGTATGATATGTTACGTTTGGTATGGTTATGTAAGACAGAAGGTTAGTTCAGCTAAAAATGGAAGGAGGGAGGTTGGTCGGGGAGGATAGGTGGGTGGCCGTATAATGCAAACGTCTAGCAACCTAAAGGATGTGTATTTGAATCACATCACGGACAAATGTAGCATCTTAGCTAATTAGCAACTTCACAACTACTTATCACTTTTGAGCTACTTTGTAACTACTTAGCATTTAAGCTAACCCTTACCCTAACCTTAACTCCTAACCTTAACTCCTAACATTAACCCTAATCCACAACACAAACCTTAGCACCAACCTTAACCTCTAACCCCTAGCCCAGCTCACGTTCGCCACCTAGCTAACTTTAGGCCACAACAAATTAGAATTTGTAACATATTATACGTATTCCAAAGTGTCTACAACAGGATGGATGAGGAGACAGGGGCTGTTGTGTCACCTGGCGGGGAGTGAGATTTAAGAGCAGTCAGCTGCATGATGGGACCGCAGGCTGCGGAGGCCAGCTCCTCTCACTCACTCAACCAGACTGAGGAAATATCAAAAGGAGCCGACAACTGGAGCTTTACGACACCACTGTGGCTCACCGTACAAACAAACTCTGTACGAACAATCTCAATGTGAAAGGGCTTGTTTGTGTCTTTTCATCTGAGTTCATTCTACACTGTGTCATGTATCATTTCTGCAATATCCACCTAGACACGCATCTTTTTTTTGCGGTGTTTCTGCTGTTGTTATGCTTATAAAGGTTCCCCTAAAATGACTACTGGCTGGTGTTGCTGAGAACTCAGCCAGTTGTGGCCATCCTACCCTACAACACACTGCAAACCCACTGACCTGGCTCTTAGTGCAGTTCAGTAGAGGAATGCCTCTCAGTGAGCTGCTCTCACAAGGTAGAATGTTAGAAGCAACAATGAAGGTAGTGGAGGGCGGTGCAACCAAAATAAATGGCCCACTGGGATCAATTCATCTTGTTCAAGTCAATCTGGCAGAGGCCACACTCTACCAGGGAGCCACTCAGCACCTGCGTTAATCTTCAGCACCAATGCAGCAGCTGTCAGTTCTGAGGTTTAATTCAATAGTCAGATAATGGGGAACACTTTCAAAGGGAGCTCATATTACGGTTGACTCGCAGTACTTCACGAAATGCCTCCTAAATATGAAATAAACTGTGACGTCACTACGTCCTATTTCTTTTTTGACCTTTTACACCTTGATGTGTAGCTGTGTGGTGTGTATCTCTCATCTGTGTAGAGCAGTCTGTATGTAGAGCCTCACGGGTGGAATTCACTACGGGGTCAATCCTCTTCTCCTTGGAATAACGGAATCAATGAGCAGGCACTTGTCCTCTTCCTCTCCCTCACCAGCAGGTCTTATCACTCACAAACACTCCTCCTCTCCCTCATATACACTCTCTCTCTCTCATTCTTTCTTATCTGCTATTGGTCACCTCTTTCCCCCACCCTGTTTACAATACAATAATGGGGACTGTTGTGGCATTTGCAGGATTTTATTCCTTATCTCTAGCCACGCGTAGATTTTTCAGACAGGCGACTGAAAATTGTAAATGTTTCTAGTAGTTCGTCCCCAGTCTGTCAGAGTGATCCATGGTTTAGGACATTAGGTCGTTGTGCTGACGTTTGGTGGTTCCTCCCGCTGACTGATGAAGGGCAAGGAGATTTGCCCTATCAATGCTCTCCCTCAGAGGTGGCTGCAGCTGTCCCACCAACCTCCCTCCCTCCCTCCTCTCCCTGTGACAACAGCCACGCATGCCATTCCACCGAGTGGAATTATTAGAACATGGAAAGGCACCAAGTCCGTCTAACATCTGAGGGCTTTTGAACATTAACACTTGTATCTGTGGTATCTGTGGATCTGTGTGGTATCTGTGGTATCTGTGGTATCTGTGGTATCTGTGGTATCTGTGGATCTGTGTGGTATATGTGGTATCTGTGGGATCTGTGGGATCTGTGGATCTGTGGGATCTATGGTATCTGTGGATCTGTGTGGTATCTGTGGTATATGTGGTATCTGTGGATCTGTGGTATCTGTGGATCTGTGGTATCTGTGATACCTGTGGAGTTGTGGTATCTTTGGTATCTGTGGGATCTGCGGTATCTGTGGATCTGTGGGATCTATGGTATCTGTGGATCTGTGTGGTATCTGTGGTATATGTGGTATCTGTGGATCTGTGGTATATGTGGTATCTGTGGATCTGTGGTATCTGTGGATCTGTGGTATCTGTGATATCTGTGGATCTGTGGTATCTTCAGTATCTGCGGGATCTGTGGTACCTTTGGATCTGTAGTATCTGTGGATTTGTGGTATCTGTGGATCTGTGGTACATTTGGATCTGTGGTATCTGTGGATCTGTGGTATCTTCATTATCTGCGGGATCTGCGGTATCTGTGGATCTATGGTACCTTTGGATCTGTGGTATCTGTGGATCTGTGGTATCTGTGGATCTGTGGTATCTGTGGTATCTGTGGATCTGTGGTATCTGTGGATCTGTGATATCTGTGGTATCTGTGGTATCTGTGGTATCTGTGGATCTGTGATATCTGTGGTATCTGTGATATCTGTGGTATCTGTGGATATGTGGCCTTACATATGTGCACAAGCACAATGGAGGTTTGAGTGTATACATCTCATCTGTTTACCTAGGCTTGCCAAGCACTCTTGATTGGCATTGGCCATGTGCGTGTTTAACAGAACAATGTGCAAAACCATGACTGTATTATGGGCTGGCTTCAAAGGACAAACCAAGGTTGCCATCTCTCCACCAAACCCATCATCCACCTATCCGGTGCCATGTGAGGATCAGCCCTTGAGAAGGTACAATAGAAAAAGGTCAATCTTGCATCCGTAGAAAACCTAACAAAGAGTCCTTGGCTTTACCCCTCTGCTCTCTGCAACCAGCCGTGCTGGCTTTTGGCATGGACGGACAGACAGCGCCTGCCCGGGGGTTTGATTAGAGCGCTGCATTGGTGTCGGGGCTGCCTGGTGTCGGGGCTGCCTGGGGGAAGGGGTCCTAATCCACCGCCACCCAGACGGATGGAAGGATTGAGCCGTTCCACTTTGAGACTCCTCTGACCCTTCCTCCAGACCAAGAGGAATAGAGAATAGCTGTGAATTTCAACCCCTTCACCTGACACACACTAAATATAACCTGAGTGTACAAAGCATTAAGAACACCTGTTCTTTCTATGACACAGACTGGCCAGGTGAATCCAGGTGAAAGCTATGATGCCTTATTGATGTCACCTGTAAAATCAACTTCAATCAGTGTAGATGAAGGTGAGGAGACAGGGGTAAAGAAGGATTTTAAATCCATGAAACAATTGAGACATGGATTGTATGTGTGCCATTCAGAGGGTGAATGGGCAAGACAAAAGATTTAAGTGCCTTTGGATGGGGTATGATAGTAGATGACAAGAACTGAAACGCTGTTGGGTTTTTCACGCCTACCAGTTTCCCCTGTATAGAATGGTCCACCACCCAAAGGACATCCAGCCAATTTTACACAACTGTGGCAACCATTGGAGTGAACATTGGCCAGCATCCCTGTGGAATGCTTTCGATGAAAGCGTTCAGTCCATTCCCCGACGAATTGAGGCTGTTCTGAGGGCAAAAGGAGGGGTATGTGTTATGTAAAGTATGCTTGTTTCACCTGCCGCCAGCCTCTCAAACAATGTGCTTACCTCTCTCTTTTCCATTTGACCCTCTCTCTCTCTTTTCTGCATTTGTCTGTAATTGACCCAGATTCAGACAGCATGTTTCCCTGTAGTTTACACAGTAGCATAGCTATAGAACTCCACACACAGGACACAAACTTTTGTGCTTTTGTGTGTGTGTGTGTGTGTGTGTGTGTGTGTGTGTGTGTGTGTGTGTGTGTGTGTGTGTGTGTGTGTGTGTGTGTGTGTGTGTGTGTGTGTGTGTGTGTGTGTGTGTGTGTTATAAGGGAATTTGGACTCCATCATCATTACTGCTGTGATAGATAATGTTACAACAATGCTATCTCAACCTAGCGGGAATCATTTCCCTGATTAGCCTGTGGCCCGTGAGGCCAGGAACATTTGCCCTTTGTCTCTAGTTTCCTGTTAGGGTCTCAGGGGTCTCTCATAGCACTGCCGTTAAGACGTCCTCTTCAAAAGCGGCTAAACGCAAAATAATCTGGAGCACTCTTAATTGGATTAATTGTTGAGTGGAGCCTGTGTTATTAAAAAAATCACAAAAAACACAGGGGTTGGGGGCACAGTGGTGTGTGTGGGGGGTGTGCTTAACACTATATCTCAGCTCTACACTCGCCCGCTGCAAAGACACACAAACTCTTTCAATCTCTCTCTCTCTCTCTCTCGCTCTCACACACACACACCACAACCACGTGACCCAACTCAGAAACAGAGCCAGGAACAAGGTACAAATTACCATGCTCGCTGATGGAGATAAGAACTAAACCCATTTTCAAAGCTTGAAATAGATGCCAGATCTTTTTGATGCCAGAAATTTGTGACTTCTCTCCATCAGCCTGGGCTCATAGACTGACGTAACACAATAAATGTAAATATGGAGCACCACATTAAAATAATATGTTATATTTGGTATGGTTGTGAGATTATGAGATTCAAACACATATGAGATTCAAACACGCAACCTTTGGGTTGCTAGACGTTCGTGTTATACATTATTAACGTTGTTGTTTCATGAAATAACCTTCTTTCTTATGTAACCATATAACATATTATTATATTTGGTGCTTCATATTTACATTTACCACTTTGCAACTACTTAGCATGTTAGCTAAACATCAGCAACCATGGTAATTTGTACCTTGCATCTGGGTGTGTGTGTGTGTGTGTGTGTGTGTGTGTGTGTGTGTGTGTGTGTGTGTGTGTGTGTGTGTGTGTGTGTGTGTGTGTGTGTGTGTGTGTGTGTGTGTGTGTGTGTGTGTGTGTGTGTGTGTGTGTGAAGGAGAGTACCCTAACCCTAAGCCCTTAACCTTACTCTTAGCCCAAATGTTGTGTGTTCGAATCATGGACAACTTTGCAACTACTTACTACTTTTGAGCTACTTTGCAACTACTTAGCATGTTAGCTAACCCCTAGCTTAGCTAACATGAACGACCTAGCTAACCTAAGTGTTATCCACCTAGCCACCTAGCTAACGTTAGCCACAGTAAATGGGAATTTGCAACATATTATACATTAGAACATTTGTAACATATTGTACAAATTGCAATTCGTAAAATAAAATTGGAATTGTAATTTGTAACAAATGATATGAAATGGACAGCCACAAATGAATACAAACCATACGAAACGTAATATCTCATACTAATGTTACTTCTACTTGCAGCACTTACTGTATATTCAAAGAAGTGAAAAGTGAAAATATGAAATATAAAGCAAAAACCATGAACAATTTAGCTATCTCTGAGCCACATCAAATAACATTTTATTTTTCCCTCTGCCTCGTTTTTTCATTCTACTCTGCCAAGTGGGTTATCTCTCCTTGAAGTAAAAGAAACCTGATTCAGTTATCAATCCTTCAAAAAGAAAAATATAGACATTTGTGATGTGTTTTCACTTCCAGTGTTGCGTTACATTCACACCAGTGCTTTAGTAATTGGAAGAGATGGGGCACACATTTCTTACCCCCAGGCATAAAATACATGTTGAAGGCTCTTTCTCTCTCTCTGACAGACGACAACAAAGCAATGTGGAGAAATGTCTTGAGACCTGGTAGGTCTGTGTTAATAATACTTCTACTCTGTTGTCTTGGTCGACATATCGCAGCTCGAGATGGTCAAATGTAGTAATTTAGTGTGATGGACAGCTATTACAACCTAATAGTGTTTTTCCCAGGTTGGTAAAGGCAATGACATGGAAATATAATTATATGAATAATATAATGTAATTCTATTTTTATGGGTAACCATAGCAACATCTCCCCTCCTGCATGAGATATGTTGTTCCTTGTTGTTATCTTAAAGAATGTGTGTTGTAGCCTATCGCCTGTGTGAGACACACTAGTGAGTCCTGAAGTGCATCACTGAGGGCTGACACATGACGGCTAAGCCAGAGGTCACAGTGCAGCTGGTTAGTATTCATACGCCGAAGCAGAGGGACTACTTCCACAAAGGCAGAGAGACTAGGGAACCAATTGAATAGGGGCCAAGGTCAAATTCTCAGATTTAGGTGGGCACCACTCCAGTCGACAACAGCTGCCAAATTTAAAACATGACACAGGGTTTCGTTTCAATTAAGGAACGACCCAGGTGGGCGGCTCCAATATGTGGGCTATTGATCATCTGAATTGAGTTAATCCTCAATGAATATGGAAAGGTCTGTCCAAAGATGGGGCAGGCTTGTTAAAATAACCCAGGCCTGTACTGAATATTATCACGTTGATAAATTAATCCAAAGCGGACACTGAGAGTTATTGTAACGTGCTGTTTGAGATTTAAACATCATGGTGCGTGTCTATTTCGGTTACATGACTAATAACTCAAAATCAAATCAAATGTTATTGGTCACGTACACATGGTTAGCAGATGTTATTGTGAGTGTAGCAAAATGCTTACGCTTCTAGATCTGACAGTGCAGCAGTATCTAACAGGTAATATCTAACAAATTCCACAACAAAACATAATACACACAGTCTAGTAAAGGAATGAGAGGACATTTACATTACATTTACATTTAAGTCATTTAGCAGACGCTCTTATCCAGAGCGACTTACAAATTGGTGCATTCACCTTATGACATCCAGTGGAACAGTCACTTTACAATAGTGCATCTAAATCTTAAAAGGGGGGTGAGAAGGATTACTTATCCAAGTATAAAATATATGGATGAGCAGTGACAGAGCAGTTAAGATGTAATAGACAGTAAAGAATAGATAGTGAAGGATACATGGTATACATATGAGATGAGTAATGCAGGATATGTAAACATTCTTCAAGTATCATTATTAAAGTGATTTGTGTTCTATATATTAAAGTATGAAGTCTGTAGGTAGTCAGCCGCCTCTCTGTGCTAGTGATGGCTGTTTAACAATCTGATGGCCTTGAGATAGAAGCTGCTTTTCAATCTCCCTGTCCCAGCTTTGATGCACCTGTACTGACCTCGCCTTCTGGATGATAGCGGGGTGAACAGGTAGTGGCTCGGGTGGTTTTTGTCCTTGATGCTCTTTTTTGCCTTCCTGTGACATCGGGTGTTGTTGGTGTCCTGGAGGGCAGGTAGTTTGCCCCCGGTGATGCATTGTGCAGACCGCAACACCCTCTGGAGAGCCTTGTGGTTGTGGGCGGTGCAGTTGCCGTACCAGGCGGTGATACAGCCCGACAGGATGCTCTCGATTGTGCATCTGTAGAAGTTAGTGAGGGTTTTCGATGACAAGACACATTTCTTCAGCCTCCTGAAGTTGAAGAGGCGCTGTTGCGCCTTCTTCACCATACTGTCTGTGTGGGTGAACCATATCAGTTTGTCGGTGATATGTACACAGAGGGACTTAAAACCTTCCACCTTCTCCACTTCTGTCCCGTCGATGTAGATGGGGGTGCTCCCTTTGCTGTTTCCTGAAGTCCACAATCATCTCTTTTGTTTTTCTGACATTGAGTGAGAGTGAGAGACTTTGAGTGACATTGAGTGAGTTACATGTCACATTGAGTGACATTGATAATTTCCTGACACCACACTCCGAGGTCCCTAACCTCCTCCCTGTAGGCTGTCTCTTTGTTGTTGGTAATCAAGCCTACCACTGTTGTGTCATCTGCAAACTTGATGATTGAGTTGAAGGCGTGCGTGGCCACACAGTCGTGGGTGAACAGGGAGTACAGGAGGGGGCTGAGAACCTACCCTTGTGGGTCCCCAGTGTTGAGGATCAGCACTGGGGTTGGCCCACCTGGGGTTGGCCCGTCAGGAAGTCCTGTAGTCAATGAACAGCATTCTTACATAGGTATTCCTCTTGTCCAGATGGGATAGGGCAGTGTGCAGTGTGATGGCGATTGCATCGTCTGTGGATCTATTGGAGCGGTATGCAAATTGGAGTGGGTCTAGGGTGTCAGGTAGGGTGGAGGTGATATGGTCCTTGACTAGTCTCTCAAAGCACTTCATGATGACGGAAGTGAGTGCTATGGGGCGATAGTCATTTAATTCAGTTACCTTAGTTTTCTTGGGAACAGGAATAATGGTGGCCATCTTGAAGCATGTGGGGACAGCAGACTGGGATAGGGACTGATAAAATATGTCTGTAAAAGTCAACCATTGGTTTCTATAATATCACTCTTGAAGATGCGATGAGAGGGGCGGGGGTACACCATAACATTGAATATAATTATCTCCAACAAATTGAAAAATTAATAATTACACAAGTGTTTACAGGGAGAACTTCCCCATGTTACTTTACCTCCTACTGGTCTTTATATGCCAAAAACTAGTCAGCCATATGTGAAAAGCTTTCTGAACCCTCATCTATCGATGTGCCCTTCAGCAAGGCACTTAACCCTAAGTTAAGTCTTTAAGTTGCTCTGGATAATAGCCTCTGCTAAATGACCAAAACGTAAATTTAAATTTAATAATGTTTAATTTGCAATGTTTCCAAAGTCTCCAATGCTTTTGATTTCTCCGCAACAACTGAAATATAATTTTTAGAGCCCCATACAACCTGTGTATGAAATCTGTAAATTCACTTTCTCTGTACTGTCCACAATTGGTCCTAATCGCTGTAGATCACCTACTGGCACTTCAACGCCCTCATGGTGCAGTACCTTGTGCTTATTGGTGATATCACCAGTCCCTTGAAGGCGCTTTTGACCAATAGGCGAAGAGGGGACGCAAGCTTTTGGCGAATACTCGCTGCAGTTAACAGTGGTGGATCGGAACGTCCCTGAGCGCGGAGTAGAGGAGAGTACACGGCGATACAGTCTTTGGGAGGAGATAGTGCTTATTTCCCCCCCTCTCTCAGCTCCAACAACAAATTAAATCCGATTTTGGTTCAGAGGATCGTCTAACTACAGCAATCGAAACGTGGGAGGAACAAAGGATTTGATCTTTCAAGTTTTTCTTTAGCATTTGTTTTCTTTTCATAAAACAGGATTCTGTTGGAGGCTCGCTCGCACTCTAGACGCAAAGATGATGGTTGGAGAGATCGAGGTGAAGGAGAGACCGAGGCCGAGTCCCGACTATTTGATGCAATTGTTAAACGAAAAGAAGCTGATGACCAGTTTGCCAAATCTGTGCGGTATCTTTACACACCTTGACCGGCTTCTCGATGAAGGTAAAAGGCCGTGGAGAAATGGGGTAGTTGGGAGGGAAGGAGTGACTACGGCGCTGTCCCTAGGGCTCGGTGGGCATGCTTGCTGCATAGGGGAGCGCATGCATGGTAGCTACCTAGCTAACATAGCTAACGAGCTACATTATCGCACTGGGCAACACAACTTCTTCTTTTAACTTTACAAAGTGAGAACTGCGAGGAAATGAAACTCTTGCACCATCCAACATGGATATTTATTCCCTACCACAAAACCTCAAGGATGTATTTGTAGTTAACATGTCCTGTTGTTCTCTGATTTGAGGACGAAGTGAAAAGTTATTTTTTTGTGGGTTTTTTTGCCTGCTAACTAGCTAACTTAGCCAGGACCGATAAACTAGTTAAGTTCGTATGCGTCCCAGTTCCAGGAAGAAGCTGTTTGATAGCCAGACTTTTCCATTTCAGCTGTAGTCTTGGCTTTAGCCTACCTCGTATTATGTAAGTGAATGTGATAGTTTGTTCTATAGAGGATGTATTGTTGCCAGGATGCAGGTTCCATCTAATTCAACGGAGTAGGATTCGTAGCTAAGTACTATAACCATGTTGTAATCAAACCTGAAACTTCATAACAAGTACAGAAATATATCTGTCTGTATTCCGTCCTAAGCAGCTCGTTTCCATAACGTACAGTATTTGCTTATCAGAATCTGGTGTAATTGCACAACATCGGAATGTGTCCCGGCTGTTGCCTTTCGGGGTTTGAAACAAAGCGCAGCGGAGTTGTTTGCCTTGCAAAGATAACCAGCTCCAGCGTTTTGCATTTACATGACGCTCTAAAACATACATTGGCTGCGGAAGAAATATCCCCGATGATTAGGCAGGAATTGTGTAGCTTTGTCTTCATTTGACATAGTCTTGTTTTTCTATGTCGTCTTTTTTGTCGGGCCCATATTCTCAGCGTTGTTGTCGCATGATATTGGTCTAGTATGCCACTTAAGATGTATAGTTAATATAAGTCTATGCTACTATTTCGGTCATTTTCTATCATACACAATGTACAATTCATGACAGGAGTGTGTTTTATGTAATTGAGTAGGTAACGCTAGAGAGCGCCACTTTCCCCTCACTGTCCTTATCTCTGTGGGCAGCTGACATCCAATCACTTTCCTGGAATTAAAAACTTTTAGCTGTATATTTCGTGTATTCTAATTTAATGCAAAAACGACAGGAAAAATATTGCGTCAGTAAAACTGAGTTTCACGCCAAATATAGAACCAAATGTGTCAAGTCAAATGTGCACACATTTTTTTTCTAACCAGATAAAACAAAAGGAAGTACTGTCACATCTTGTAGAACAAGATTTCTTTGCTCCAGTCTCCCATGCAGACCAGTTTAGATAAACTCTCAACCTCTACTTCTCCAGTTAAACATTCCTGAAATGATTACCCTGCAACAAGCTCCACTCAACCCTTTCCTTCCATCACCTGCTGTTTTAGTCAAAGCTGTTTTTCCTTCTGGGGAGACACAGGAAACTAGGGGCCTTTTTCTCTCCTCTTTCTTCTATCCTGCCTACCTGTCTCCCCCCTCAGACAAACAAAATAATTGACCAGAATCCACAGTAAGCCTCTCTCTCACACACTGAATCTGTTTACCCAGGCAGCTTTGTAAGGCTGGCCACGGTGCAGACTCAGCTGGCAGCCCGGTGTGGCTGCACCCTCCCGGGCTTGTTACTCAGACTGTGGGGGTGTTTTTAAGACGCCATGTCTGGGCCAGATCCTGGGCCCCTCTTCCCTGGCTGCGCATGAGGTTTCACAATTCACATACTGCCGTCTGCTCTCTCCAGCCACACAGCTCGACCGTTTACCGGGGTTACTACAGCAGCCGTCCAAACTTCACCCCTCTGCCAAATGTTTAGTGGGTGTGTTAGGAAAATAACACCCATTGCAGAGAAGGCTCTTGGCTAAAGCCGTCTGCTTAGTCTTTTGGGCTTGAGCTTGGCGGCATGAGCCCACCCCCATCAAAGCGCACCCTGTAAATGTGGATTCCTGAGATTGAGTGAAACCCTCTTCTAAGTGCAGTGAGAAGCATTCCCATGACATGGCAGGATGATGTTTAGAAAGTAGACCTATTAATCACAGCGGGAAGCTAGTTGTGTGAGGTACATTTGTGTGCCATTCAGGTTATGCAAATGTCGACTGCGGTTTCAGTCGGCAGGGAGGGTGAACATCGCAGCTCATTGTGACTTCTGTTGGGGACAAAAGCTTTGCAGTCTGCAGTGATTTTATTAATTTAACCTCTCGCATTGTTGTTTGATTCATTTTTAGTTCCATTGATTCATTAGGAGATTTATCCAGGAAGTAGCTTTCAACTTGGCATTCTATTTTGGTTGCATAGTAAGTGACACTATAGGAATCCAACCTGTCTATCATTAGTGAAGGTGACCCTGGTGCCTGCTGATTGGTGGACTGAATGACAACCAGACATGGTGAAGGAAATACTTTTCCACAAAGACGAGGATACTTTTTACTGGCAATATTTCAGCGGCATTGTTTTACTCAAGACTCTTTGGGGAGAAATACTCAGTGTGTAGATAAAACCTTGACCACAGAGAAAAATGGCCTCTCCTCTGTCTAAACGGGCAGCTAAAGGGAAGGGAAAGAAAGTTAAGATTCTCTCCCAGTTGCCTCTCCTTCAGAGCCCTGCCAACAGCTGCACATGCACGTATATAACACATTCCCTGCACATACACTAGTGGTGCGCGGGCCAATTATTATTTATTTTTTTCGCCCGCAATTTCTCATAACCCAGCCGAAACCGCCAGACTGTGAAAATCTGAGGCCCGTACCCGACCCGCTAATATAGAAAATGAGCACAGGTTTATTTAGTTTTCTGGGCCACATGACAGATGTGACGCTGCATGCATGTACTGAATTATAGACAAGTTAACTAACAAATAACTTATTAAAATGTTGGAAATTCTAAACGGGGACCTGATATAAATAAGACCAAAAAAATGGCCTTCCGTCATCTGACAGTAGCCTGCTCACCAGAATGTCATTAATCAATAGAATGAATGCTTTAATGTAGTTGACATCAGTAAAGTCGTGTCATCTCTGCTTCTTTTGCGCAGCAAAGGCGTTTAGGGGGGAATACAATAACCCCCAAAAATTGAAATATTTTCTGTGCAAAATGTCCAAATGACCTCGGTTTGACTGGTTGTAGGAAATGGAAAGTTGTGAAAATGACCCAACATGTTTCTGATAACATTTCAGTTCGCCTTGGATACACATTTTCTGTGTTTGAATGACTCAGCTTTTATGATGCTGATAAAGATAGGGAGTGTGTTGAGGTGCTAACTGCGCTTTCATTCTCTCAAGATGCTGAAATAAATAAATCATATTTCTCCTCTTCCTAAGTCAAAGTTTGGCATATATTTTGTGTATCGTTTTACTGCAAGAAATGCTTAATTCTGCATGAGTTAATATTAAGGCTATGTGAGAGGTTATCTTGCCTGTTACCAAAAGCATTTGGCAATTGGCTGTGTAGGCTATTTGGCGCGTACAGTCGGGCCCTAAAGCTTACACAATAATGCCAGATAAAGTCGATGTGGAATACAGATATAAATTGCACAAGAATGATGGATTTTCAAAGTGACTGTTTCCTATTTATTCAACCCACCCGCCCTTTATCCACACAGTTAACCCACCCTGTCGGTACTGCGGGTAATGGGTCAACCCGCACATCACTAACACACACGTGTGTGTGTGTATAACACACATTCCCTGCATACACATGTATATAACACATTCCTCCACCTACAACTTGGTGTGTGTGTGTGTGTGTGTGTAACACACATTCCCTGCATACACACGTATATAACACATTCCTCCACCTACAACTTGGTGTGTGTGTGTGCAGCTGTTTAAATGGTGAGGGGACAGCCAACACCAGTGAGCGTTAACCCCTGTGTGAAACAACGACTCCCAGTTCCCTGGCTTAGCTTGGCACTGAGATGCGTGTCTAGCCTAGCCCCTTGTATTGAGCCACTCAAGGTCACTTTGGTGGAGTTGACAGGGGCTTTTGAAAATCCCGTGCGCAGCAGTTGCGAGGTGACAGCCGACATGTATTAAAAAAATAAAAATGTTTAACCATTTGCCGTTGACATGCCAACAAGCAAACTGCAATATTTTCTGTTGGCAGGAGATTGTATGACATTCTGGAAGGCTGTTGAAGTCCAGGCTATTGGTTTAGAGGTGGGAGTCAGGGCTGTAATCAGTATAGTATCAGACTGTATATAGAGACTTCTTTGGATGTCGACCCCTGACTTTTTCTACAGTTAAATCCTAATCTGTGCCAAGGGCCCTCTCGTTACAATTTCCATTTCATCCCTGTTTTGTACCACAAACGTGCTGTGCAGGTTGTGCGTGGCACCGATTTCTCGCAATGGATAGGAATTTTGTTTAATGTTTGTTGGCAGTGTTCGGTTTAACTGTTTAGAAAGGCCCTGTGCCAAGCCTCTGGGAGAGCATCAAGGTTTAGAGTTGGAGATTACAGAAGAGAAAAGTTCTCCATCGGTCTCAACTGTGCCGGTTACTACTTCATTTCTTGCCGTAGGGTGACCTTCTGCGAGCGCGGCCATAGGCTGACCCTTTGCCAGCGCAGGGCAGCGACCTGCACTAACCTTTGACACACAATCAATTTGCCGTCTAACAAGATTGAGTGCTGCTCGCGAAGCAAGATGGCGCTTGGGGCTTTGAAAGCTATCGAATGGAGAGACTATAGGAGGGGAGGGGGCTCAGGGCACGGTTGTTGTGCAGGCTGAAAGCTGATATGCGTCTCTGTCCCCCTCCACACCCGTGCCTCTGCTTCCCTCCCAAGGCACTGCTTATAAGCTGGAATTTAATTAACAATACCCATTCTGTGAGCAGCTTTACTGAGCTGCCTGTTGTATAGCTTAGTTGTGGCTCTGACTCCTCTCTCTCGCTCTCTCTCTCCCCTGGCATGTCTCTCTCCCCTGGCATGTCTCTCTCTCTCTCTCTCTCTCTCCCCTGGCATGTCTCTCTCTCTCTCTCTCTCTCTCTCTCTCTCTCTCTCTCTCTCTCTCTCCCCTAGCATGTCTCTCTCTCTCTCCCTCCCCTGGCATGTCTCTCTCTCTCTCTCTCTCCCTAGCATGTCTCTCTCTCTCTCTCTCCCCTGGCATGACTCTCTCCCTCCCTCCCCCGGCATGACTCTCTCTCTCCCTCCCCCGGCATGTCTCTCTCCCTCCCCCGGCATGACCCTCTCTCCCTCCCCCGGCATGACTCTCTCTCTCTCTCCCTCCCCCGGCATGTCTCTCTCCCCCGGCATGTCTCCTCCCTCCCCGGCATGTCTCTCTCCCTCCCCCGGCATGTCTCTCTCCCTCCCCTGGCATGACTCCTCTCTCCCTCCCCCCTCTCTCCCCCGGCATGACTCTCCCTCTCCCTCCCTGGCATGTCTCCCTCTCCCTCCCCGGCATGACTCTCTCTCTCCCTCCCCTGGCATGACTCCTCTCCCTCCCCGGCATGACCCTCTCCCTCCCCCTGGCATGACTCTCTCTCTCCCTCCCCGGCATGACTCTCTCTCTCCCTCCCCTGGCATGACTCTCTCCCTCCTGGCATGACTCTCCCTCCCCCGGCATGACTCTCTCTCTCCCTCCCCTGGCATGACTCTCTCTCTCCCCCCGGCATGACATGACTCTCTCTCTCCCTCCCCTGGCATGACTCTCTCTCTCCCTCCCCTGGCATGACTCTCTCTCCTCTCCCTCCCCTCCCTGGCATGACTCTCCCTCCCCTCCCTCCCCCTGGCATGACTCTCTCTCTCCCTCCCCCCTGGCATGACTCTCTCTCCCTCCCCTGGCATGACTCTCTCTCTCCCTCCCCTGGCATGACTCTCTCCTCCCCTGGCATGACTCCTCTCTCCCTCCCCTGGCATGACTCTCTCTCCCTCCCCTGGCATGACTCTCTCTCTCCCTCCCCTGGCATGACTCTCTCTCTCCCTCCCCTGGCATGACTCTCCTCTCCCCCCCCTCGCATGACTCTCTCTCTCCCTCCCCTGGCATGACTCTCTCTCTCCCTCCCCTGGCATGACTCTCTCTCTCCTCCCCTGGCATGACTCTCTCCTCCCCCCTGGCATGACTCTCTCCCCTCTCTCCCTCCCCCTGGCATGACTCTCTCTCTCCCTCCCCTGGCATGACTCTCTCTCCCTCCCCTGGCATGACTCTCTCTCCCTCCCCTGGCATGACTCTCTCTCTCCCTCCCCTGGCATCTCTCCTCCCCCTGGCATGACTCTCTCCCTCCCCTGGCATGACTCTCTCTCTCCCCTGGCATGACTCCTCTCCCCTGGCTCCCTCCCCTGGCATGACTCTCTCTCCCTCCCCTGGCATGACTCTCCCTCCCCCCTGGCATGACTCTCTCTCCCTCCCCTGGCATGACTCTCTCTCCCTCCCCTGGCATGACTCTCTCTCCCTCCCCTGGCATGACTCTCTCTCTCCCTCCCCTGGCATGACTCTCTCTCTCCCCTGGCATGACTCTCTCTCTCCCCCCTGGCATGACTCTCTCTCTCCCTCCCCTGGCATGACTCTCTCTCTCCCTCCCCTGGCATGACTCTCTCTCTCCCTCCCCTGGCATGACTCTCTCTCTCCCCTGGCATGACTCCCCTGGCATGACTCTCTCTCTCCCTCCCCTGGCATGACTCTCTCTCTCCCTCCCCTGGCATGACTCTCTCCTCTCCCCCCTGGCATGACTCTCTCCCTCTCTCTCCTCCCTCCCTGGCATGACTCCCTCCCCTGGCATGACTCTCTCCTCCCCCCTGGCATGACTCTCTCTCTCCCTCCCCTGGCATGACTCTCTCTCCCTCCCCTGGCATGACTCTCTCTCCTCCCCGGCATGACTCTCTCTCTCCCTCCCCTGGCATGACTCTCTCTCTCCCTCCCTGGCATGACTCTCTCTCTCCCTCCCCTGGCATGACTCTCTCTCTCCCTCCCCTGGCATGATGACATGACTCTCTCTCTCCCTCCCCTGGCATGACTCTCTCTCCCCCTGGCATGACTCTCTCTCCCTCCCCTGGCATGACTCTCTCTCTCTCCCTCCCCTGGCATGACTCTCTCTCTCCCTCCCCCGGCATGACTCTCTCTCTCTCCCTCCCCCCATGTCTCTCTCTCTCTCCCTCCCCTGGCATGACTCTCTCTCTCTCCCTCCCCTGGCATGACTCTCTCTCTCTCCCCCTGGCATGACTCTCTCTCTCCCTCCCCTGGCATGACTCCCTCCCCTGGCATGACTCTCCCTCCCCTGGCTCCCCTGGCATGACTCTCTCTCTCCCTCCCCTGGCATGACTCTCTCTCTCCCTCCCCTGGCATGACTCTCTCTCTCCCTCCCCTGGCATGACTCTCTCTCCCTCCCCTGGCATCTCTCCCTCCCCTGGCATGACTCTCTCTCTCTCCCTCCCCTGGCATGACTCTCTCTCTCCCTCCCCTGGCATGACTCTCTCTCCCTCCCCTGGCATCTCTCTCCCTCCCCTCTCTCTCTCTCCCTCCCCTGGCATGACTCTCTCTCTCCCCCTGGCATGACTCTCTCCCTCCCCTGGCATGACTCTCCTCCCTCCCTGGCATGACTCTCTCTCTCCCTCCCCTGGCATGACTCTCTCTCTCCCTCCCCCTGGCATGACTCTCTCTCTCCCTCCCCTGGCATGACTCTCTCTCTCCCTCCCCTGGCATGACTCTCTCTCCCTCCCTGGCATGACTCTCCCTCCCTCCCGGCATGACTCTCTCTCCCTCCCCCGGCATGACTCTCTCTCTCCCTCCCCTGGCATGACTCTCTCCCTCCCCTGGCATGACTCTCTCCCTGGCATGACTCTCTCTCTCCCTCCCCGGCATGACTCTCCTCCCTCCCTGGCATGACTCTCTCTCCCTCCCCGGCATGACTCTCTCCCTGGCATGACTCTCTCTCCCTCCCCCTGGCATGACTCTCTCTCTCCCTCCCCTGGCATGACTCTCTCTCTCCCTCCCCCGGCATGACTCCTCCCCTGGCATGACTCTCCTCGGCATGACTCCTCTCCCCTGGCATGACTCTCTCTTCCTCCCCTGGCATCTCTCCTCCCCTGGCATGACTCTCTCTCTCTCCCCCCTGGCATGACTCTCTCTCTCCCTCCCCTGGCATGACTCTCTCTCCCTCTCCCTCCCCTGGCATGACTCTCTCTCTCCCTCCCCTGGCATGACTCTCTCTCTCCCTCCCCTGGCATGACTCTCTCTCTCCCTCCCCTGGCATGACTCTCTCTCTCCCTCCCCTGGCATGACTCTCTCTCTCCCTCCCCTGGCATGACTCTCTCTCTCTCCCTCCCCTGGCATGACTCTCTCTCTCCCTCCCCTGGCATGACTCTCTCTCTCCCCCCCCTGGCATGACTCTCTCTCTCCCTCCCCTGGCATGACTCTCTCCCTCCCCTGGCATGACTCTCTCTCTCCCTCCCCTGGCATGACTCTCTCTCTCTCCCTCCCCTGGCATGACTCTCTCTCTCCCTCCCCTGGCATGACTCTCTCCCTCCCCTGGCATGACTCTCTCTCCCTCCCCTGGCATGACTCTCTCTCTCCCCTCCCCTGGCATGACTCTCTCTCTCTCCCTCCCCTGGCATGACTCTCTCTCTCTCCCTCCCCTGGCATGACTCTCCCCTCCTCCCCTGGCATGACTCTCTCTCTCCCTCCCCTGGCATGACTCTCTCTCTCCCTGGCATGACTCTCTCTCCCCTGGCATGACTCTCTCTCCCTCCCCTGGCATGACTCTCTCTCTCCCTCCCCTGGCATGACTCTCTCTCTCCCTCCCCTGGCATGACTCTCCTCTCCCTCCCCTGGCATGACTCTCTCTCTCCCTCCCCCCTGGCATGACTCTCTCTCCCCCCTGGCATGACTCTCTCTCTCCCTCCCCTGGCATGACTCTCTCTCTCCTCTCTCCCTCCCCTGGCATGACTCTCTCTCTCCCTCCCCTGGCATGACTCTCTCTCCCCCCCCTGGCATGACTCTCTCTCCCTCCCCTGGCATGACTCCTCTCTCTCCCTCCCCTGGCATGACTCTCTCTCTCTCCCTCCCCTGGCATGACTCTCTCTCTCCCTCCCCCGGCATGACCCTCTCTCCCTCCCCCGGCATGACCCTCTCTCTCTCCCTCCCCTGGCATGACTCTCTCTCTCTCCCTCCCCTGGCATGACTCTCTCTCTCCCTCCCCTGGCATGACTCTCTCTCTCCCTCCCCTGGCATGACTCTCTCCCTCCCCTGGCATGACTCTCTCCCTCCCCTGGCATGACTCTCTCCCTCCCCTGGCATGACTCTCTCCCTCTCTCCTCCCCTGGCATGACTCCCCCCTGGCATGACTCTCCCTCCCCTGGCATGACTCTCTCTCTCTCCCTCCCCTGGCATGACTCTCTCTCTCCCTCCCCTGGCATGACTCTCTCTCTCCCCTCCCCTGGCATGACTCTCTCTCTCTCCCTCCCCTGGCATGACTCTCTCTCTCTCCCTCCCCGGCATGACTCTCTCTCTCTCCCTCCCCTGGCATGACTCTCTCTCTCTCCCTCCCCTGGCATGACTCTCTCTCTCTCCCTCCCCTGGCATGACTCTCTCTCCCTCCCTCCCCTGGCATGACTCTCTCTCCCTCCCCTGGCATGACTCTCTCTCTCCCTCCCCTGGCATGACTCTCTCTCTCTCCCTCCCCTGGCATGACTCTCTCTCTCCCTCCCCTGGCATGACTCTCTCTCTCCCTCCCCTGGCATGACTCTCTCTCTCTCCCTCCCCTGGCATGACTCTCTCTCTCCCTCCCCTGGCATGATCCTCTCTCTCTCCCTCCCCTGGCATGATCCTCTCTCTCTCCCTCCCCCGGCATGACTCTCCCTCCCCGTGCTCTGTGAGTAATAAATTGTATGGCCAGAGGATGTCCCAGGCTCGGAGGCTCTCTCTCTCTATCTGATGCCTGCACGCTGGTGTCTGAGATCAGCCAGGTTTCTGGCCCGCAGCCCTGTGCAGCTGATAAAGGCATCCTCCGACAGGCCCTGCCTGCACCGTTATCTCAGGCCACAACCTCTGCCCCAGTTTTCTGGTTTTCCCCGCACCCTTTCTGCATTTGACTGCCTTTTTTTTCTCTCCTCTACTTTTTTAATTTGATAAGCTACAAAATGGATGCTGCACAAAGGTTTTGTGGACTGTTGTTCAGTTTAGTCGTTCTCTGAGAATCTGGAGGAGAAATGATGCATGACGTGATGGGATATGACAAAGTTTGGTGGTGTTGTAATAGTTATGTCACAACCGTTCTCTTGGCTCTTTTGTTTATCTTTGGGATTTTTTGGCTTGGGAACCTCATCCTCCCTGGACTTTGACCTACCCTGCTTCTCCCCCTCCATTTTTGGGATGTGCGAAACAACATGCCTAACCAAAGGAAGTAACACCCATTCAGGCAGGAAAGGGCTGCTGAAGTTGTTTGGCTTAGACTCTGGGGAAAGACAAGAAGACCAGCCTGTTTCATGAGCTTTATAAAATGGCTGATAACAAAGCCCTTAAACTCTACTCCTTTGTGTCCCGTTTGCTATGTAATTTGTTGTTTCTCAGCGAGGTGCGTCTGTCTCTTCTCCCGTTTTCCTGTGACTAATTTGAATGTGAGTTGTAAGAGGCCACTTGAGACTAGCTGCCTGTTTATTTCAATCGTCCCTCCCTCCACACACACATTCCTCAGCAACAAGGAGAAGGGCCTCGCCCCCTTGCATTCGACTGTTTCGAATAGCTCCCCGTCCCACCCCTCTTCTTCCAACGGTTTCCCTCTTGTCTCTCATTTGTTTCTGCTCTCTGTAGTGAGTCATTTGATTCTCTGGGCTGGCTGTTGCTGCAGATGGGGGCTAACAATTAGGCTCCATGGAAGTCACTGCATTATTTGTTGGCGTTTCCCATGTCAGTCTTTTTTTTGGACACACCAAGCAGGGAGGTGAAGAACTGAGCTGAATGCTCGTCCTCTGCGCCTGCATTTTCTCCTCTCTTCTGAGAGGAATGGCAAAGCATTAGGCTAGCAGTTAGCTGAGGAATTTAGGCTTGGCGTGCACTTACCCTCAGTGTTCCCTCCCCAACATACCTACTCTTTTTGAATTTGAACTCAATCTGATCTGTTAACTGGAGACGAGTCAGATCTGGCTTGTGACGATCATGCAGGAGGAGCTTGATGTTTTTGAAACATTTTGTAGAACAATACCCCACCACCACTGAAATGGTTTCAATACCCCACCACCACTGAAATGGTTTCAATACCCCCCACCACCACTGAAATGGTTTCAATACCCCACCACCACCACTGAAATGGTTTCAATACCCCACCACCACTGAAATGGTTTCAATACCCCACCACCACTGAAATGGTTTCAATACCCCACCACCACTGAAATGGTTTCCCCCACCACCACTGAAATGGTTTCAATACCCCACCACCACTGAAATGGTTTCAATACCCCACCACCACTGAAACCCCCCACCACCACTGAAATGGTTTCAATACCCCACCACCACTGAAATGGTTTCAATACCCCACCACCACTGAAATGGTTTCAATACCCCCCCCCACCACTGAAATGGTTTCAATACCCCCCCACCACTGAAATGGTTTTACCCCACCAACTGAAATGGTTTCCCCCCACCACCACTGAAATGGTTTCAATACCCCCCACCACCACTGAAATGGTTTCAATACCCCACCACCACTGAAATGGTTTCAATACCCCCACCACCACTGAAATGGTTTCAATACCCCCCACCACCACTGAAATGGTTTCAATACCCCCCACCACCACTGAAATGGTTTCAATACCCCCCCACCACCACTGAAATGGTTTCAATACCCCCCACCACCACTGAAATGGTTTCAATACCCCCCACCACCACTGAAATGGTTCCACCACTGAAATGGTTTCCCCCACCACTGAAATGGTTTCAATACCCCCCCCACCACCACTGAAATGGTTTCAATACCCCCCACCACTGAAATGGTTTCAATACCCCCCCACCACTGAAATGGTTTCAATACCCCCCCACCACTGAAATGGTTTAAATACCCCCCACCACCACTGAAATGGTTTCAATACCCCCCACCACCACTGAAATGGTTTCAATACCCCCCCCACCACTGAAATGGTTTCAATACCACCACCACCACTGAAATGGTTTCAATACCCCCCACCACCACCACCACTGAAATGGTTTCAATACCTCCACCACCACCACTGAAATGGTTTCAATACCTCCACCACCACCACTGAAATGGTTTCAATACCACCACCACTGAAATGGTTTCAATACCCCCCTCCACCACCACCACTGAAATGGTTTCAATACCCCCACCACCACTGAAACCATACCCCCCACCACCACTGAAATGGTTTCAATACCCCACCACCACTGAAATGGTTTCAATACCCCACCACCACTGAAATGGCTTCAATACCACCACTGAAATGGTTTCAATACCCCCCCCCCACCACCACTGAAATGGTTTCAATACCCCCCACCACCACTGAAATGGTTTCAACCCCCCCCACCACCACCACTGAAATGGTTTCAACACCACCACTGAAATGGTTTCAATACCCCCCCACCACCCACCACCACCACACTGAAATGGTTTCAATTACCCCACCACCACCACTGAAATGGTTTCAATACACCACCACCACTGAAATGGTTTCAATACCCCACCACCACCACCACTGAAATGGTTTCAATACCCCACCACCCCACCACCACCACCACTGAAATGGTTTCAATACCCCACCACCACCACCACCACCACCACTGAAATGGTTTCAACCCCCCACCACCACCACCACCACTGAAATGGTTTCAATACCACCACTGAAATGGTTTCATGCCCCCCACCACCACTGAAATGGTTTCAACACCACCACTGAAATGGTTTCAATACCCCCCCACCACCACCACAGAAATGGTTTCAATACCCCCCCCACCACCACTGAAATGGTCTCAATACCCCACCACCACTGAAATGGTTTCAATACCCCCCACCACTGAAATGGTTTCACCCCACCACCACTGAAATGGTTTCAATACCCCACCACCACCACCACTGAAATGGTTTCAATACCCCACCACCACCACCACCACTGAAATGGTTTCAATACCCCACCACCCCACCACTGAACTGGTTTCAATACCACCACCACCACCACTGAAATGGTTTCAATACCTCCACCACCACCACTGAAATGGTTTCAATACCCCACCACCACCACCACCACCACCACCCCCCACCACCACTGAAATGGTTTCAATACCCCCCACCACTGAAATGGTTTCCCCCACCACCACCACTGAAATGGTTTCAATACCCCCCACCACCACTGAAATGGTTTCAATACCTCCACCCCCACCACAGAAATGGTTTCAATACCACCCCACCACCACTGAAATGGTTTCAATACCTCCACCACCACCACTGAAATGGTTTCAATACCTCCACCACCACCACTGAAATGGTTTCAATACCACCACCACTGAAATGGTTACCCCACCACCACCACAATACCTCCACCACCACCACTGAAATGGTTTCAATACCCCCACCACCACCACTGAAATGGTTTCAATACCTCCACCACCACCACTGAAATGGTTTCAATACCCCACCACCACCACTGAAATGGTTTCAATACCTCCACCACCACCACTGAAATGGTTTCAATACCTCCACCACCACCACTGAAATGGTTTCAATACCTCCACCACCACCACTGAAATGGTGCGTTTCTGTAACGCTTCTGTGATGCGTTTCTGTAGCGCTTCTGTGATGCGTTTCTGTAGCGCTTCTGTGATGCGTTTCTGTAGCGCTTCTGTGATGCGTTTCTGTAGCGCTTCTGTGATGCGTTTCTGTAGCGCTTCTGTGATGCGTTTCACACGGGCAACCGAGACCACCGTCCCGTAGCACCACACCATCAACTATGTAGAGAGGAATGGCATTCAGACCCCATGGCTCAGCCGGTTTGGTCCGTTTCCCCCTGCTCCTTGCCACACGGCTACATGTTAACTTTCTCTGTTTTATTGGTCTGAGGATGTGTCGCCTCGTAAACGATGACTCTGATTTCACCTTGACGTTTGAGTGCGACTGCGGCATTGCCCTTTCAATCTGTAAGCCTCGGCTTAGTTGTTTGACCCTGACAGAGAGCGGACCTTCGCTCAGCTCAGAAAGGTTTTTTTTTTATCCTTAAGGATGTTGACGCAACATCATTTATATCCCCATCAAAATCTGTCCGTTTAAAGTTGTAGATATGTTGTTTTTTAGCATGGGCTGCGTCTCAATATGCCTACGTCGGCATTCTGCACCTGTGGTGAAAAGTGGCAGAGCTATAGTGCCGTTTGTCAGGCCAGGAGACATCCCAAAGATCGGTCGTATCATGAAAGCTCTACGACCCCCACAAGGTCTGAAGGTAACTTGGTAACAGTAAAACGTAAATAATGGAAGTATGGAGATCCTTTTCTTTAACTCCTAGATAGAGGACCGATAATGAATAAGGTGTCAACTCAAAAAATAAAAATCATAGTTTGATATCTATGAATGTGTTATTCAATGTGTTTCTATGGGCTGTAGTAAAGGCCAAATGCAATGTATTATCAAATGATTTTTGTATATATTTGTGGGATATAGAACGATTATTCTCAGTCTATATTCTGAATATAATAGTGGGCACTGAATACAGTGACATCACAGATAATACAAATGCCAGGGAGGAGTTAGAAATGGTTTTACGTGTTTCCTAGGGGACTCTAGTCTTTGGCTATATTGAATGCTTGCTCTTAGCTACTTTATGTAGCTAACATATTCTTGCTTCACCTATTCCTCTTTGATACTGCTGCACAAACATGCCGATTGAGGTCTACACCGCTGGTATTATCAGGCTGTATAGCTAATTACGTTTGCTCTGACTTTATTAGAGTTTAGCATTAGCAGCTAAGAAGCTGTAGGCCCAATTTCCTAAGAAAAGACACATTAGCTGTTTGCAGATGTAAGAAACACAAACTAATAGTGTAATTATAGAAAGCTGGTGGATTTATATTAAGAAGCAAAGTGAAAACAGCGTTGTTGTCATCAACAATGTTGCATGTGCTGCATTGACCATGCAGACTGAACGCAAGTGTCTCGTGCTCAAGGAAAAACAAATGCGCTCCTTGAGTGACAGGGGGCGGGGCTAGGTCTCTGTGTGAAAGCAGCATGGAGGGGAGCTGAGAGAGATGACTCAAGTAGCGAACTAACCTGTAAAAATGGACGTTGTTTGAATGAGTGACAATATTTGTTAAGCTATTTTGCTACTGGTCTGTTTGCCTGAAGGATCAGCCCGGCTATGTTATCAGTTTGCGGTTTATGACTAGATTACAAGCTAACACAATGACTGTTTTGTGAGATTTTTGTTTTTAATTGAGGAAAAAGCGCCGTAACACCATTACAAAAAATGTCGAAACAACATTCCCAGTGGGAAAGAATGTGAACTCATTCTCTATAAGGGCGGGGAGATATGGCCAAAATATCATATCACAATACTTTTCACATTTGTGATGGTATTTGATGGTGTTTTCAGTTTTTGAATAATGTTTTAAATATTTTTTTTGCCTAGGGTGGCAACACATAAATAACAATGAGCCTTTCCCATTCTGGTTGTTTAATACTGTTCAACCCATCTGCATTAAAAAAAAATAATCTTCATTTCCTTCACTTATCTCTGCCACACTACAGCACATCATGATGGCCAAACAAATCTAGGCCTATTTAATTGGAGAGCTGTTGGAATCATGGAAATTTAATGATTATTCTAATTCTATAACTAGCGATTAGCGGCTAACAAGATTCATTTTTTTCCCACAACTTCCTAAGAAAAGACAAACTAGCAGGCAGTAGTTTGCAGAGGGCAAGATGCAGAAACTAATAATTAATATAGAACGCTTGTGGAAAGCAACATCCTTGTTGCATCTCTGACCATGCAGACTGCAGCAGGGTGAACGGCAGGGCTTGGTGTGGGAAGTGGTATGCAGACTGCAGCAGAGTGAACGGCAGGGCTTGGTGTGGGAAGTGGTATGCAGACTGCAGCAGAGTGAACGGCAGGGCTTGGTGTGGGAAGTGGTATGCAGACTGCAGCAGGGTGAACGGCAGGGCTTGGTGTGGGAAGTGGTATGCAGACTGCAGCAGAGTGAACGGCAGGGCTTGGTGTGGGAAGTGGTATGCAGACTGCAGCAGAGTGAACGGCAGGGCTTGGTGTGGGAAGTGGTATGCAGACTGCAGCAGAGTGAACGGCAGGGCTTGGTGTGGGAAGTGGTATGCAGACTGCAGCAGAGTGAACGGCAGGGCTTGGTGTGGGAAGTGGTATGCAGACTGCAGCAGGGTGAACGGCAGGACTTGGTGTGGGAAGTGGTATGCAGACTGCAGCAGGGTGAACGGCAGGACTTGGTGTGGGAAGTGGTATGCAGACTGCAGCAGGGTGAACGGCAGGGCTTGGTGTGGGAAGTGGTATGCAGACTGCAGCAGAGTGAACGGCAGGACTTGGTGTGGGAAGTGGTATGCAGACTGCAGCAGGGTGAACGGCAGGGCTTGGTGTGGGAAGTGGTATGCAGACTGCAGCAGGGTGAACGGCAGGACTTGGTGTGGGAAGTGGTATGCAGACTGCAGCAGGGTGAACGGCAGGGCTTGGTGTGGGAAGTGGTATGCAGACTGCAGCAGAGTGAACGGCAGGACTTGGTGTGGGAAGTGGTATGCAGACTGCAGCAGAGTGAACGGCAGGGCTTGGTGTGGGAAGTGGTATGCAGAGTGAACGGCAGGGCTTGGTGTGGGAAGTGGTATGCAGACTGCAGCAGAGTGAACGGCAGGGCTTGGTGTGGGAAGTGGTATGCAGACTGCAGCAGAGTGAACGGCAGGGCTTGGTGTGGGAAGTGGTATGCAGAGTGAACGGCAGGGCTTGGTGTGGGAAGTGGTATGCAGACTGCAGCAGAGTGAACGGCAGGGCTTGGTGTGGGAAGTGGTATGCAGGACGAGGGAGAAAGACGTGCTCAAGTAGCAAACAGCGTAAACTATAGACACGGACATTTCGCGCGCCGGAGTTGAGTAAAATTTGATTTGATTTGAGTATCACATTTTTAAATAACCAAACACTGAAATACCCTTAGTGATGGTAAAGTAAAATGCGAAATTGTTCCATTCATCAATACCGGTTTATAGTGAAATGCGGTGTACCACCCAGCCCCAGGCTCTGTGTTAGTGTTTCTTGGTATAGAAAACGGATTGTTTGCTCTGAAAGGAAATGGGAGCAAGGCCCAGAGAGGCGGCGATAAGGAGCGTATGTTCTCTGAATGAGGTCATCTCCCAGGCTGAGGAGAAGCTCAGCAGCCTGCCTTTCCCTCCCTCCCTCGCCCCTCAGTCCCACACAATGACCTCTTGTGTTGTAGAGCTAACAACCCATCCCACTGCTGACACCAATATCACTACCATCGGCATCCACTCTAATTCGAGACTGGTTGAAGCAGTAGCCCTCTAAAGATTACGAAGTGTCGTTTTGTTGTTGGATAAGATGACAGCGGAACGGCCTATACGATGCGCTCGCTGTGTGTGGCAGGCAGGCGTCCGTGTCCTCTCAGTGTGAGAGCGGTCTGGGAATCTGGCTAGGTGCGGAGGCACCAGCTGTTCTGTCACATTCAGGTGAGGTATCTACCCGTGCCCCTATTCTGCAGCGGTGGACAGCTCCCTGTGCTGCTCCAGGCCTCCTGGCAGCCTCTGGATGCTCTGTCTGTTCTTTTGTCCATCCAGTTTTTCTCCTCTCGGGAAGTTCATGAATTGTTCTTGACACTGTGTCAAGCCGTCGGCTGCGCAAACTTTTCCTCAAACCTTATTTTTATTGAGCGTCTCTGACACACTCAATGAGGCTCCTCCCCCTCCCTCAGCACGTGCCTCTGCTAGGAGGCTCCTCCCTCAGCACGTGCCTCTGCTAGGAGGCTCCTCCCTCAGCACGTGCCTCTGCTAGGAGGCTCCTCCCTCAGCACGTGCCTCTGCTAGGAGGCTCCTCCCTCAGCACGTGCCTCTGCTAGGAGGCTCCTCCCTCAGCACGTGCCTCTGCTAGGAGGCTCCTCCCTCAGCACGTGCCTCTGCTAGGAGGCTCCTCCCTCAGCACGTGCCTCTGCTAGGAGGCTCCTCCCTCAGCACGTGCCTCTGCTAGGAGGCTCCTCCCTCAGCACGTGCCTCTGCTAGGAGGCTCCTCCCTCAGCACGTGCCTCTGCTAGGAGGCTCCTCCCTCAGCACGTGCCTCTGCTAGGAGGCTCCTCCCTCAGCACGTGCCTCTGCTAGGAGGCTCCTCCCTCAGCACGTGCCTCTGCTAGGAGGCTCCTCCCTCAGCACGTGCCTCTGCTAGGAGGCTCCTCCCTCAGCACGTGCCTCTGCTAGGAGGCTCCTCCCTCAGCACGTGCCTCTGCTAGGAGGCTCCTCCCTCAGCACGTGCCTCTGCTAGGAGGCTCCTCCCTCAGCACGTGCCTCTGCTAGGAGGCTCCTCCCTCAGCACGTGCCTCTGCTAGCTCTGAGGCTCCTCCTCAGCACGTGCCTCTGCTACTGCTCTGAGGCTCCTCCCTCAGCACGTGCCTCTGCTAGGAGGCTCCTCCCTCAGCACGTGCCTCTGCTAGCTCTGAGGCTCCTCCCTCAGCACGTGCCTCTGCTAGGAGGCTCCTCCCTCAGCACGTGCCTCTGCTAGGAGGCTCCTCCCTCAGCACGTGCCTCTGCTAGGAGGCTCCTCCCTCAGCACGTGCCTCTGCTAGGAGGCTCCTCCCTCAGCACGTGCCTCTGCTAGGAGGCTCCTCCCTCAGCACGTGCTCTGTTTTCTCTCTCTCTACTGCTCTGTTTTCTCCCCTCTACTGCTCTGTTTTCTCCCCTCTACTGCTCTGTTTTCTCCCCTCTACTGCTCTGTTTTCTCCCCTCTACTGCTCTGTTTTCTCTCTCTCTACTGCTCTGTTTTCTCCTCTCTACTGCTCTGTTTTCTCTCTCTCTACTGCTCTGTTTTCTCTCTCTCTACTGCTCTGTTTTCTCTCTCTCTACTGCTCTGTTTTCTCTCTCTCTACTGCTCTGTTTTCTCTCTCTCTACTGCTCTGTTTTCTCTCTCTCTACTGCTCTGTTTTCTCTCTCTCTACTGCTCTGTTTTCTCTCTCTCTACTGCTCTGTTTTCTCTCTCTCTACTGCTCTGTTTTCTCTCTCTCTACTGCTCTGTTTTCTCCTCTCTACTGCTCTGTTTTCTCCCCTCTACTGCTCTGTTTTCTCCCCTCTACTGCTCTGTTTTTTCTCTCCCTCTACTGCTCTGTTTTCTCTCCCTCTACTGCTCTGTTTTCTCTCCCTCTACTGCTCTGTTCTCTCTCTCCTCTCGCGTGGCAGTAATTCAGCCAGAGGGGTACATCTCCTCTTTCATCTGAAGACCAGTGCTGACATTAAAGGCCTGTAACGGGCTCTGTCTGTTTGCATTAACCCTGGGTCACCCATTCTACAGACCAGCCTCTGCTGTTCTGGCTCTCTCCACCATCCAGACAGACCAGCCTCTGCATCTCCACCACCGACACACCAGATAGCCCTGCCCTCCTCTCCATCCTCCCTTCCTCATCAGACACCAGCACTCTGAAGACGATCAATGCCTAAACACTTAAGTAGTCTCAGGAACTCCGTGATGGCTTTCCTGACTCTCTGCTGTCGGATCAGGGTGGACATTTTGTTTGCCTGTTGCTATGACATCCTGACCCACTTCTGCCATCCCTTTTGCCGAAACATGTGTTTCGGCCTGTAAGAGTTCAGCCCTGTGCCTTTTGGACCAGCCCAGCAAACAAACAGACCGAAACAGTGTCAGTCTGTTCTCAGGAGACACAGACTGGTGGTTTTGCATACTAGGCTGACTGGGGAAGACCAGACAAAGATCTGAGGCTGGCTTTCGCCCTTACAGCCACTGTTGAGCAACAAGTTCTGGCATGTTCTGGTTATGACCGGTTCTACTAGAGTTGCACAGTTATGTCAGCTCCTAGTACGCAGCATGTTTTTATGTTTGTGAAGTGAACATTAAATTGCATGTGACTTCATGTGTTGAATATTCTCGTTACGAACAGAGTCCTAGGTTGATGTCTAGGCACTCCGTGCCCGTGGCATCATCACACATCATCACACATGAATGACGACCATTAAATTGCACAAGGGCAGTTTGTCGCTCTCCGGCTGTCCCCCTGGCCTGGGTGTTAAAGCTCCCCGTCTTGGCCTGACCTGATTTCCTGCTAATTAAAGCCAAAGGAATGCTTTCGTGCTTCCTCGTCTCTCACGCTTCCCATCAATTGAGGATGAAATAGTAAACAGACAAAGGAGCTAACCCTCTGCTCTTCTCGCCCCCTCGCCACCACAGAGTCACAAGGCCTGCTTTCTACCTGCTGGACAAATGACAGCCCTTTGCAAAGGCACAGATAAGAACGCCTCTGCCCGGCTTTATGGGGAAAAAGCCCAATCGACACTGTCAATACTTGCTCTGCTCTGACCTTTTTGAGTGATATTTCCCCTTTTAGCTGCCTTTGTGGAGGCCGTTTGTAAGACTGCAGGTTGCAAGCATTCTTCCATCAAGGGGGTGATGAAGGACCGGTTAAGGGGAAGTCTCTTTTTATTCGTTTTTTCTGTCTGGGCCAGGAATAGTTAGCCATCTATGACAGGCTTTTGGTTGTGGAGATTGTAGGATGACGTGAGGGTGGTTCATGCTTGGGGAGGAAGCAGGGCATTGGTTATCTGTTCTTGGCACATTAAGAGGGGTGTTTCTTCCTTCCTCTTCTGACAGCGGGACCTTTCCTGTCATTGTTGTGTGGCTGTGGGGTTATGCTGGCTTCCTGGTTCTGTATGAGACTGTTTCTCAAGTTTGTTTTCAGCCTGACACAAGCAATGAACGCAAAGCAATAGAGGCACAAATAACCTGCAGTCTACCTGGCTTTCAAGTTGATGTCATAACATTGATGACTCTTCTCTAACGTCTCGAGGAGTCTGGTTGTACTAGTTGACAGGAAGTGTCGCCCCTCCCCTACAGCCTTGCTGCTCTGCCCCGGCCAGCACTGAGAGGAAAGGCTTCCCCTGACTTACAAGCCTTCCAGTGAAAACAACTGGACCAAGGCTTCTGTCTGCCGCTGTCGATTCTCCTCAACAGACACACAATCAGACCAACATTCTGTTCCTTTTCTCCTGTTCTCACCATCTCATATCTTAGGATACTTACAGCAGATATCCTGTATTCTCCTCTAAAGCAGTCACACTTATGTGTGGGTGTGTGCCTGAGGCCAGACTGAATGAGGTGAGGGGGCGATGATGTGTTTGTGTCCTGCTGGATCAGCTGACACACTGAACGCGGTGAAGTGGGTTAACATAAACCAAGGGAGTGAGTCTGGAGAGTGGAGCACACAGTGCAGGTCTCACGTTTGTTTGTGAGCACAAATTCAGTGGCAGGTGGAATGGGTTCCCTTGATAATAAACAGTGAGTGTGTTTCGTGAGATTAATTCCCAAGTTTGAGTCAGTCTGTGTCGCTTCTCTCCACCCTTTTACAAGGGGTAAAACAGTGGCTGCCTGTGTTGGTTATTTTGTTATGCTGCTTAAAGGGTTTCCCCCCAAAAATGTATCCCAACAGATGAATGGAAACAGTTTGACACCTCTCCCCTGAAAGCTACTCTGTTAAATTACTACTGCAGCTCTTTCCAATCTAACGCTACATATCCTACCCTTTTTCGATGTGAGGAAATCAGCAGTCAAAGTGATCTTTTAAGAGGTGTTTGCATTTGGGTGTATAAGAATGACTGAATAGTTCCGACGGTGCTGGTGAATTGCGTCAATTGCAGAACTTGCTGAGTGGACCGTTAGCATTGGCATCAAGCTCTTCCTCCCTTGTGTTACTGTTATTCTATATGAATGTTGCCTATGGGAGGGACCCAATAGTGATGTCAAGGGCAGCGTGTATATGTTTTGTGCGTGTCTTAGGCCTATTTTCCATTACCCAGTAATGGCGGCTTGTAGCGCAGAGGGCGATTGGGCTTCATAGCTTGTGATCACTCCAGGGTGTCTTCCTAAATTACTGACACGCAGAGAGTAATGAACACCTGCCCCCATGGCGGCCATTAAGAACGAGCCCATTATGCACTTAGCCGGCCCCCTCTCGCCGTAGAACCCTCTCCGTGCGGGAAACGGCCACTCCCATGCCTCATTGAGCTGATACCCCCCCCACTGGCCCCAGCCCCATAAAGCAGTTCCACATCACATGTGGTCCCCTGTTCTGATTTTAGCTGCAGGGCGTAATGACTCTGTAGAGATCTGGAGACGGACTGTTCCCTCTTTTAGTTTTCAGATGTGGTAATGGGCTCGGTACTGGAACTGGGAGGAGAGCTCGTCTTTAGGACCGCTCACACAAATGTCCAGGTTTGGGCCTTTTTGTTTTGCGAGAATTGGAGATCTGGCCAAAGCTCCTCCCCTGCAATGACTTGAGGCTGAAAATGTATCACAATTGCTAAGTTCTCCTTTAGTCAATGGTCTCAGGCCTCTCCTACTCTCTGGCTGTCCAGTCAGACTTCCCCAGACACGCCAGGGTTCATCTCACTGCTCATTGGTTTTTTACCGACAGGATATAGGAAATAAAGACAGCAGCAGGCTGATTTTAGTCCGGAACTTCACACGGGCCCAGAGATTCACCAAAGCTGTGTGACAGTGTATTTCTCCAGTCGTCCTGTGTCTGTCTGTTTTCATTGTCTAATCGACACGCTAACTGGCTATGACACATCCTATTGAATTCGTCATGCTGCCGCAACCCATCTCCAATGCCAAGAGTCACGTTAAGCCACATCATGTTTGGCAGATTTTCTGCTGCTAGGCAACCTCAGAAGCACTGAGATGTTAATAAAGAACAGCTCTGTCTTCCATCACAACACCAACACACCGCATCTACCACAGCCACAACAAACCACTTTCTTTACTGTCGGAATGCTTCCACTGGAAGGAGAGGAAGAAAGAGAAATGGAGATTTAAACGTTTTTTCCCCCCAACGGGAAAGGGTAGCATCTCCAAAACAGTCAAGTTTGTTTAAATGGCTAGACACTATGTCCTGGTGTTTTTTGTACAGTTTCTGCTCCCAGGTGATTGACCCCTCCGGTGATATTTCTGTGTGTTGTGGTCTGCCCCTCTGGAGAGCCATGGCTACAAACACCGAAGCCTCATTTAGTCATTTTTTCCCCACCAGTTCTGTTTATTTTCTTTATATGCATGTGGTTTGGGGAGTCAGTAGAAATGATCCACATTGGACCTGCACAGTACACCGAACAGTCCAGTTTTCAGTGTGCAGTCTCTGCCGTTACATAAGAGTCTCAACACATGCTCATTATTGGCGACCATGGAGCGGAACGTGCTGCTTTTTGGACGTGATGCGTGTGTTCTCTACTCCAGGTGGGCTTTGTTCCTGTCCAATTTTTGTAGCAGTGTGTGTGTGTGTGTGTTGAGAACTAGTGGAAATCGTAGAACAGTCAAACCCAATTTGTGTGGTTGTGTATGTCGTCCTCCTTGGCTCACTCGGGCCCAGGAGAGAAGTGGAGGGAGGAGGCAGCGAGGAGGATTGAGAGGCCTTGTTACTCCAGTCATTTATTGAGTAGCCTATCTGCTCAAAGACCTGACGCCGGAGGTTTTTACTCTGACTGCTTAGGAGAATCCTGCAAACGTAAATCTCTCCCTGCTGGCCCAGGAAACTGCAGTGTCATGCATTTCACTGGCCGTTTAGTGCTTTCATTTAGTTTTAGGCCAGCAATTACATCGGGCCCTGACTCAGGGATTGGGATAGGTTGGTCTGTGTGTAATAAAGTGTGGGTCTGAGAAGGTTGAGGCCTGCCTATCATTTGCCATCATCATCATCCGCCACACACATCTTGCGCTATTTTTTTGCAAGTGCCCTGATTTGAACATAATGGTGGTATCTATGCATCCTCATAGCTGGTATAAATCAAAGATGTTTTCTCCCTGTGACGGCTTGAAAATGTGACGGCTTGTACAGTTTTGGGGCGTTTCAAACATTCACTATGAAACGCTCAAACATTCACTATGGAACGCTCAAACATTCACTATGGAACGCTCAAACATTCACTATGGAACGCTCAAACATTCACTATGGAACGCTCAAACATTCACTATGGAACGCTCAAACAGTCACTATGGAACGCTCAAACATTCACTATGGAACGCTCAAACATTCACTATGGAACGCTCAAACATTCACTATGGAACGCTCAAACATTCACTATGGAACGCTCAAACATTGACTATGGAACGCTCAAACATTCACTATGGAACGCTCAAACATTCACTATGGAACGCTCAAACATTCACTATGGAACGCTCAAACATTCACTATGGAACGCTCAAACATTCACTATGGAACGCTCAAACGGTCACTATGGAACGCTCAAACGGTCACTATGGAACGCTCAAACATTCACTATGGAACGCTCAAACATTCACTATGGAACGCTCAAACATTCACTATGGAACGCTCAAACATTCACTATGGAACGCTCAAACGGTCACTATGGAACGCTCAAACATTGACTATGGAACGCTCAAACATTGACTATGGAACGCTCAAACATTCACTATGGAACGCTCAAACATTCACTATGGAACGCTCAAACATTCACTATGGAACGCTCAAACGGTCACTATGGAACGCTCAAACATTCACTATGGAACGCTCAAACATTCACTATTCACTATGGAACGCTCAAACATTCACTATGGAACGCTCAAACATTGACTATGGAACGCTCAAACATTCACTATGGAACGCTCAAACATTCACTATGGAACGCTCAAACATTCACTATGGAACGCTCAAACATTCACTATGGAACGCTCAAACATTCACTATGGAACGCTCAAACATTCACTATGGAACGCTCAAACGGTCACTATGGAACGCTCAAACTGTCACTATGGAACGCTCAAACGGTCACTATGGAACGCTCAAACATTCACTATGGAACGCTCAAACATTCACTATGGAACGCTCAAACGGTCACTATGGAACGCTCAAACGGTCACTATGGAACGCTCAAACGGTCACTATGGAACGCTCAAACGGTCACTATGGAACGCTCAAACGGTCACTATGGAACGCTCAAACATTCACTATGGAACGCTCAAACATTCACTATGGAACGCTCAAACATTCACTATGGAACGCTCAAACATTCACTATGGAACGCTCAAACATTCACTATGGAACGCTCAAACATTCACTATGGAACGCTCAAACATTCACTATGGAACGCTCAAACATTCACTATGGAACGCTCAAACATTCACTATGGAACGCTCAAACATTCACTATGAAACGCTCAAACATTCACTATGGAACGCTCAAACATTCACTATGGAACGCTCAAACATTGACTATGGAACGCTCAAACATTCACTATGGAACGCTCAAACATTCACTATGGAACGCTCAAGCATGAACGGAACCATCTGCCTATAGGCCTTTAAGTCGGATCAGAGAGGGACAATGGCACTAAAGGTTTTAATCGACGAGACAGCTGTGGGTCCTTGATAAGAGCAGAAAGGTTTTCATGGCTCTATCGTCCACATACTATATTTTTGTTCACCTTCTTTAAGAACCATTTCTCGTGCCTTCCTGCTGCAAAGCCTTAACTGTTGAAGTGGAGTGTCGCTTTGGACCAAGTAGTCTGGACTGAATAAAAGGAAGGGATTGCATTAAAGGCCCGTTCACTGCTGTGCTTTGTGATAGCTAAAGTGCGCCACTTCAAAGTGGAAAAACTTGTACCTCGGCGATGTCTCAGCCACCACCACCGGTGTGTATTTTAGTAGCGGTCGTGTGCCGTCCTTCTCCCTCATCTGCTCTCGTCGCCTCTGTGTGCAGCGGGAGACATGATCTATCTCTGTCTCCCTGGAACCGATCCCAGTTTATTTATTTTTACATTTCAGAGTAGATGATGGGCTGCCCGGGTGAGAGGGGCTGCCCGGGTGAGAGGGGCTGCCCGGGTGAGAGGGGCTGCCCGGGTGAGAGGGCTCAGGTTTAATTGGCGTTGGGATCCTTGGTTCTCAGGTGCTGGGTATCAGGTTTAATTGGTGTTGGGATCCTTGGTTCTCAGGTGCTGGGTATCAGGTTTAATTGGCGTTGGGATCCTTGGTTCTCAGGTGCTGGGTATCAGGTTTAATTGGCGTTGGGATCCTTGGTTCTCAGGTGCTGGGTATCAGGTTTAATTGGCGTTGGGATCCTTGGTTCTCAGGTGCTGGGTATCAGGTTTAATTGGCGTTGGGATCCTTGGTTCTCAGGTGCTGGGTATCAGGTTTAATTGGCGTTGGGATCCTTGGTTCTCAGGTGCTGGGTATCAGGATTAATTGGCGTTGGGATCCTTGGTTCTCAGGTGCTGGGTATCAGGTTTAATTGGCGTTGGGATCCTTGGTTCTCAGGTGCTGGGTATCAGGTTTAATTGGCGTTGGGATCCTTGGTTCTCAGGTGCTGGGTATTAGGGGCTTTAATGCCCAGTAATCAGAGTGTTTAAAGCTGCTTTAGCCTGAGAAGCTGATCGTACCACCTGGAAATATCACACACACAATCTACCATTATGGTTGGGATGCTTTCATATGGTTTAAATTGAATATCCTGATGTTTCACATTGATATATTGTGATGTGCAAGAATATTAATCTATTTGAACTTTATAAATCAACACTGTGCAGTTTTATCACTATCAATATGTTGAAATTAGTGACAGATTATTTAATGATAATGTGACTATAATATTGTCTATAATTACAATTGCATAGTCTTTCATAAGCCTCAGAGTCTAAGCTGTGTGTCGGGGGGGCTACTATGCAAACATATGGAAATGTTTTAAGATGGCCAGACAATGGATCGTTTCGCGACTTTAATATTATATTTGGCCATTACTATAGCCCATAGAAATGCATCGAATAACATCATTCATAAATGGCAAAGACAGTGAATCATAAGGTTTTGAAGTGTCCTATATCAAGGAGATAGACAGCTCAAGAAATATTTTTGTAGAAACACATTTCACCCCCTTTTTTTTTTGGCAGAAAACTACCTCTGTACTTCCATTCATTTGTAGGAGTTATCTTCAGACGAGTCCTATGACACTTGTGGGGGTCGTAGAGCAAAACGGAAAACATTGTTTTCATGAGTCTCGTCTTTTCCCGAACTGTCGTATTAGTTTGTTGTCCAAACCGTTCGGCTGCTACAGATGTTTTCATGAGAAGACACATTTTCAGGATGTCTCATACTTAGTCATGTAGTGTATGTAGACACCTGCTCGTCGAACATCTCATTATAAAATCATGGGCATTAATATGGAGTTGGTCCCCCCTTTGCTGCTATAACAGCCTCTAGTCTTCTGGGAAGGCTTTCCACTAGATGTTGGAACATTGCTGCGGGGACTTGCTTCTATTCAGCCACAAGAGCATTAGTGAGGTCGGGCACTGATGTTTGGTGATTAGGCCTCGCAGTCGGCGTTCCAATCCATCTCCAAAGGTCAGGGCTCTGTGCAGGCCAGTCAAGTTCTTCCACACTGATCTAGACAAACCGTGGACTTCGCTTTGTGCATGGGGACATTGTCATGCTGAAACAGAACAGGTCCTTCCCCAAACTGTTGCCACATCTTTGGAAGCACAGAATCATCTAGAATGTCATTGTATGCTGCCCTTCACTGGAACTAAGGGGCCTAGCCCGAACCGTGAAAAACATCCCCAGACCATTATTCCTCCTCCACCAAACTTTACAGTTGGCACTATCCATTTGGGCAGGTAGCCGTTCTCCTGGCATCCGCTGAACCCAGATTTGGCCTGCCAGATGGTGAAGCTTGATTCATCATTCCAGAGAACTCGTTTCCACTGCTCCGGACTAACAGTTCTTGTGCTGACGTTGTGTCCAGAGACAGTTTGGAACTTGTGTTGCGACAGACGTATTTTACGTGCAGTGCAACGCGCTTCAGTACTCTGCAGTCCTGTTCTGTGAGCTTTTGTGGCCTACCAATTTGCGGCAGAGCCGTTGTTGCTCCTAATGTTTCCACTTCAGAATGACGTCACTTACATTTGATCGGGGAAGCTCTTGCATGGCAGAAATTTGACGAACTGACTTGTTGGAAAGGATGACAGTGCCATGTTGAAAGTCACTGAGGTCTTCAATAAGGCCATTCTACTGCCAATTTGTCTATGGAGATTGCATGGCTGGGTTCTCAATCCTATACACCTGTCAGCAACGGGTGCGGCTGAAATATCAGAGTCCACATACTTTTGTGTGTTTTTAAAATGTATTTAACTTATATTTAACCAGGCAAATTGGTTAATAAGAACATATTCACATCTACAATGACGTCCTACACCGGCCAAACGCGGACGCCAATTGTGATACAGTTGTGACACCTCCGGCACTGAGGCCTTAGACCGCTGCGCCACTCGGGAGCACGGATTTGATAGTGTTTCTCATAGTGTGTGTGTTTGTGTGTATATATCTTAAACTGACAGATTTTTGATGGGGATTTATTTTATTACTTAAATTGATACGCGGGTGAGTGAAACTCAATGTTTCAGCGCAAAATTAATTTATATAAGAGGTCTTCCCAAAATATCACCCAACTCTATCACCCATACATTTCTCCTGTTGTCTAGTGTGAGGGACACGCACGCACACCTGATGTGAGAGCTCAGGGAGGTCAGGAGGACAGCAGCTTCCAGTAGGCTACAGCAGGATGAGGACAAAGCAATTAAAACCTCCCGACGGAACTCTATTTTTAGATGTACTAATGATTGCCATGGGGTGGGTTCAATTAAAAAAAAAAGGTCATTTTTTTCAAAAGGTCATTTTCTGCAATTCAACACATTTTGCCATGGCTTACGTATTTTCATGTGATATTTGAGTGCCTCGAACACGACAACAAAATCAACCGAGCTATAAAAAAACAAACATTAGCTGACATGGGCCAGTTGATCTGGACATTGGACCGTATTCCAGGGTATTTGGGAAATAAATTTCATGATGAATTTCCATGTGTAGATACGTTTTAAGTTAATACCTGCAGGCAAGTTGTGTAATATGGTAGGAGATAAAGCAGATTGCATTATTAATTTCACCTGTCACATTATTTAACACTATTAAGATTTTTGTAGTTCCCCAGTTGAGCCAGAAATGTGTTTGGTTGAAAACAGCACAGCGGGAGACGGCGGGAGCTGATAGGTTTCTGTGTCTATCGGTGAGTCTCTGTTGTGCTGTGCACATGAGGGGATGAAGTTTCACTACTAAAGGTTTGCCATCAGGTATCTTAGAATGGCTTTCTGTCAGAAGTCAGAGCCCTGGGTGAGTTGTCTCTACAGCTGCCATTTTTCTTTTTACCTGTGCTTCCGACTAACGTTTTACATTTCTCCTCTGTTCTGTGTACACATGCTACTCTTCCTCTGTTCTGTGTACACATGCTACTCTTCCTCTGTTCTGTGTACACATACTACTCTTCCTCTGTTCTGTGTACACATGCTACTCTTCCTCTGTTCTGTGTACACATGCTACTCTTCCTCTGTTCTGTGTACACATGCTACTCTTCCTCTGTTCTGTGTACACATACTACTCTTCCTCTGTTCTGTGTACACATGCTACTCTTCCTCTGTTCTGTGTACACATGCTACTCTTCCTCTGTTCTGTGTACACATGCTACTCTTCCTCTGTTCTGTGTACACATGCTACTCTTCCTCTGTTCTGTGTACACATGCTACTCTTCCTCTGTTCTGTGTACACATGCTACTCTTCATCTGTTCTGTGTACACATGCTACTCTTCCTCTGTTCTGTACACATGCTACTCTTCCTCTGTTCTGTGTACACATGCTACTCTTCCTCTGTTCTGTACACATGCTACTCTTCCTCTGTTCTGTGTACACATGCTACTCTTCCTCTGTTCCGTGTACACATGCTACTCTTCCTCTGTTCTGTGTACACATGCTACTCTTCCTCTGTTCTGTACACATGCTACTCTTCCTCTGTTCTGTGTACACATGCTACTCTTCCTCTGTTCTGTGTACACATACTACTCTTCCTCTGTTCTGTGTACACATGCTACTCTTCCTCTGTTCTGTGTACACATGCTACTCTTCCTCTGTCCTGTGTACACATGCTACTCTTCCTCTGTTCTGTGTACACATGCTACTCTTCCTCTGTTCTGTGTACACATGCTACTCTTCCTCTGTTCTGTGTACACATGCTACTCTTCCTCTGTTCTGTGTACACATACTACTCTTCCTCTGTTCTGTGTACACATACTACTCTTCCTCTGTTCTGTGTACACATGCTACTCTTCCTCTGTTCTGTGTACACATGCTACTCTTCCTCTGTTCTGTGTACACATGCTACTCTTCCTCTGTTCTGTGTACACATGCTACTCTTCCTCTGTTCTGTGTACACATGCTACTCTTCCTCTGTCCTGTGTACACATGCTACTGTTCCTCTGTTCTGTGTACACATGCTACTCTTCCTCTGTTCTGTGTACACATGCTACTCTTCCTCTGTTCTGTGTACACATGCTACTCTTCCTCTGTTATGTGTACACATGCTACTCTTCCTCTGTTCTGTGTACACATGCTACTCTTCCTCTGTCCTGTGTACACATGCTACTGTTCCTCTGTTCTGTGTACACATACTACTCTTCCTCTGTTCTGTGTACACATGCTACTCTTCCTCTGTTCTGTGTACACATGCTACTCTTCCTCTGTTCTGTGTACACATGCTACTGTTCCTCTGTTCTGTGTACACATGCTACTCTTCCTCTGTTCTGTGTACACATGCTACTCTTCCTCTGTTCTGTGTACACATGCTACTCTTCCTCTGTTCTGTGTACACATGCTACTCTTCCTCTGTTCTGAACACATGCTACTCTTCCTCTGTTCTGTGTACACATGCTACTCTTCCTCTGTTCTGTGTACACATGCTACTCTTCCTCTGTTCTGTGTACACATGCTACTCTTCCTCTGTTCTGTGTACACATGCTACTCTTCCTCTGTTCTGTGTACACATGCTACTCTTCCTCTGTTCTGTGTACACATGCTACTCTTCCTCTGTTCTGTGTACACATGCTACTCTTCCTCTGTTATGTGTACACATGCTACTCTTCCTCTGTTCTGTGTACACATGCTACTCTTCCTCTGTTCTGTGTACACATGCTACTCTTCCTCTGTTCTGTGTACACATGCTACTCTTCCTCTGTTCTGTGTACACATGCTACTCTTCCTCTGTTCTGTGTACACATTTTGTTAGAATACTAATAAAATTGGGGCGGCAGGGTAGCCTAGTGGTTAGAGAGTTGGACTAGTAACTGAACGGTTTTGCAACAAACCCCCGAGCTGACGAGGTACAAATCTGTCGTTCTGCAGTTAAATGCAGTTAACCCACTGTTCCTAGACCAGTTATCCCACTGTTCCTAGACCAGTTAACCCACTGTTCCTAGACCAGTTAACCCACTGTTCCTAGACCAGTTAACCCACTGTTCCTAGACCAGTTAACCCCACTGTTCCTAGACCAGTTAACCCACTGTTCCTAGACCAGTTAACCCCACTGTTCCTAGACCAGTTAACCCACTGTTCCTAGACCAGTTATCCCACTGTTCCTAGACCAGTTAACCCACTGTTCCTAGACCAGTTAACCCACTGTTTCTAGACCAGTTAACCCACTGTTTCTAGACCAGTTAACCCACTGTTCCTAGACCAGTTAACCCACTGTTCCTAGACCAGTTATCCCACTGTTCCTAGACCAGTTAACCCACTGTTCCTAGACCAGTTATCCCACTGTTCCTAGACCAGTTATCCCACTGTTCCTAGGCCAGTTAACCCACTGTTCCTAGGCCAGTTAACCCACTGTTCCTAGACCAGTTAACCCACTGTTCCTAGACCAGTTAACCCACTGTTCCTAGACCAGTTAACCCACTGTTCCTAGACCAGTTAACCCACTGGTCCTAGACCAGTTAACCCACTGTTCCTAGACCAGTTATCCCACTGTTCCTAGACCAGTTAACCCACTGTTCCTAGACCAGTTAACCCACTGTTCCTAGACCAGTTAACCCACTGGTCCTAGACCAGTTAACCCACTGGTCCTAGACCAGTTAACCCACTGGTCCTAGACCAGTCAACCCACTGTTCCTAGGCCGTCATTGAAAATAAGAATTTGTTCTTAACTGTTAAATGAAGGTTAAATAAAGGTAAAATAAATAATAGATACACAATGGGCTTTTCTTGTGTTTATTTTTAGCGTCTCCTTGTCCTTTGCCAGTAATACCGTAAAACACTAAGAGAAGGACAGTAGGGGAGTCTGGATACTGCCCAAGTTATAACTAGCTCTAAGGTCTGCAATGACTGGCACAACGAGGAAAACTGATGCACTACCCAATTTCAAAATGGCACCTTGTGCAATCAAATATTACAGCTTTCAAGATTAAGTTGAAAGCCTGACTGAGTTGCTGAAATAATAAATGTTTATTTATTTTTGGGGCGGGGACTCTGTCCCCTGCACCCCCGTAGTTTGGGAACACTGAATTAGAGACATATGCTGCTTTGCAGTGTTTTTAACTGCTGCCTTATGTCATCATCTTTGCACATCTGACAAATCATGTTCTCCTTCCCTCCCTCCTTTTTAGCTTTCCATGACTGAATCCTCCCTCTCCTGTCTCGCCTGAATCCTCCCTCTCCTGTCTCGACTGAATCCTCCCTCTCCTGTCTCGACTGCCCTTTTACTCTTTCCATGACTGAATCCTCCCTCTCCTGTCTCACCTGCCCTTTTACTCTTTCCATGACTGAATCCTCCCTCTCCTGTCTCGCCTGAATCCTCCCTCTCCTGTCTCGACTGAATCCTCCCTCTCCTGTCTCGACTGCCCTTTTACTCTTTCCATGACTGAATCCTCCCTCTCCTGTCTCGACTGAATCCTCCCTCTCCTGTCTCGCCTGCCCTTTCACTCTTTCCATGACTGAATCCTCCCTCTCCTGTCTCGCCTACCCTTTTACTCATTCCATGACTGAATCCTCCCTCTCCTGTCTCGACTGAATCCTCCCTCTTCTGTCTCGACTGAATCCTCCCTCTCCTGTCTCGACTGCCCTTTTACTCTTTCCATGACTGAATCCTCCCTCTCCTGTCTCACCTGCCCTTTTACTCTTTCCATGACTGAATCCTCCCTCTCCTGTCTCACCTGCCCTTTTACTCTTTCCATGACTGAATCCTCCCTCTCCTGTCTCGCCTGAATCCTCCCTCTCCTGTCTCGACTGAATCCTCCCTCTCCTGTCTCGACTGCCCTTTTACTCTTTCCATGACTGAATCCTCCCTCTCCTGTCTCACCTGCCCTTTTACTCTTTCCATGACTGAATCCTCCCTCTCCTGTCTCGCCTGAATCCTCCCTCTCCTGTCTCGACTGAATCCTCCCTCTCCTGTCTCGACTGCCCTTTTACTCTTTCCATGACTGAATCCTCCCTCTCCTGTCTCGACTGAATCCTCCCTCTCCTGTCTCGCCTGCCCTTTTACTCTTTCCATGACTGAATCCTCCCTCTCCTGTCTCGACTGAATCCTCCCTCTCCTGTCTCGCCTACCCTTTTACTCATTCCATGACTGAATCCTCCCTCTCCTGTCTCGACTGAATCCTCCCTCTCCTGTCTCGACTGAATCCTCCCTCTCCTGTCTCGCCTGCCCTTTTACTCTTTCCATGACTGAATCCTCCCTCTCCTGTCTCGACTGAATCCTCCCTCTCCTGTCTCGCCTGCCCTTTTACTCTTTCCATGACTGAATCCTCCCTCTCCTGTCTCGACTGAATCCTCCCTCTCCTGTCTCGCCTACCCTTTTACTCATTCCATGACTGAATCCTCCCTCTCCTGTCTCGACTGAATCCTCCCTCTCCTGTCTCGCCTGCCCTTTTACTCTTTCCATGACTGAATCCTGTCTCGACTGAATCCTCCCTCTCCTGTCTCGCCTGCCCTTTTACTCTTTCCATGACTGAATCCTCCCTCTCCTGTCTCACCTGCCCTTTTACTCTTTCCATGACTGAATCCTGTCTCGACTGAATCCTCCCTCTCCTGTCTCGACTGCCCTTTTACTCTTTCCATGACTGAATCCTCCCTCTCCTGTCTCGACTGAATCCTCCCTCTCCTGTCTCGCCTGCCCTTTTACTCTTTCCATGACTGAATCCTCCCTCTCCTGTCTCGACTGCCCTATTACTCTTTCCATGACTGAATCCTCCCTCTCCTGTCTCGACTGCCCTTTTACTCTTTCCATGACTGAATCCTCCCTCTCCTGTCTCGACTGAATCCTCCCTCTCCTGTCTCGCCTGCCCTTTTACTCTTTCCATGACTGAATCCTCCCTCTCCTGTCTCGACTGCCCTATTACTCTTTCCATGACTGAATCCTCCCTCTCCTGTCTCACCTGCCCTTTTACTCTTTCCATGACTGAATCCTCCCTCTCCTGTCTCGCCTGCCCTTTTACTCTTTCCATGACTGAATCCTCCCTCTCCTGTCTTGCCTGAATTCTCCCTCTCCTGTCTCGCCTGCCATATTACTCTTTCCATGACTGAATCCTCCCTCTCCTGTCTCACCTGCCCTTTTACTCTTTCCATGACTGAATCCTCCCTCTCCTGTCTCGCCTGCCCTTTTACTCTTTCCATGACTGAATTCTCCCTCTCCTGTCTCGCCTGCCCTATTACTCTTTCCATGACTGAATCCTCCCTCTCCTGTCTCACCTGCCCTATTACTCTTTCCATGACTGAATCCTCCCTCTCCTGTCTCACCTGCCCTTTTACTCTTTCCATGACTGAATCCTCCCTCTCCTGTCTCGCCTGCCCTTTTACTCTTTCCATGACTGAATTCTCCCTCTCCTGTCTCACCTGCCCTTTTACTCTTTCCATGACTGAATCCTCCCTCTCCTGTCTCACCTGCCCTTTTACTCTTTCCATGACTGAATCCTCCCTCTCCTGTCTCGCCTGCCCTATTACTCTTTCCATGACTGAATCCTCCCTCTCCTGTCTCACCTGCCCTTTTACTCTTTCCATGACTGAATCCTCCCTCTCCTGTCTCACCTGCCCTTTTACTCTTTCCATGACTGAATCCTCCCTCTCCTGTCTCGACTGAATCCTCCCTCTCCTGTCTCGACTGAATCCTCCCTCTCCTGTCTCACCTGCCCTTTTACTCTTTCCATGACTGAATCCTCCCTCTCCTATCTCACCTGCCCTTTTACTCTTTCCATGACTGAATCCTCCCTCTCCTGTCTCGACTGAATCCTCCCTCTCCTGTCTCGACTGAATCCTCCCTCTCCTGTCTCGACTGCCCTTTTACTCTTTCCATGACTGAATCCTCCCTCTCCTGTCTCGCCTGCCCTTTTACTCTTTCCATGACTGAATCCTCCCTCTCCTGTCTCACCTGCCCTTTTACTCTTTCCATGACTGAATCCTCCCTCTCCTGTCTCGACTGAATCCTCCCTCTCCTGTCTCGCCTGCCCTTTTACTCTTTCCATGACTGAATCCTGTCTCGACTGAATCCTCCCTCTCCTGTCTCACCTGCCCTTTTACTCTTTCCATGACTGAATCCTCCCTCTCCTGTCTCGACTGAATCCTCCCTCTCCTGTCTCGACTGAATCCTCCCTCTCCTGTCTCGCCTGCTCTTTTACTCATTCCATGACTGAATCCTCCCTCTCCTGTCTCGACTGAATTCTCCCTCTCCTGTCTCACCTGCCCTTTTACTCTTTCCATGACTGAATCCTGTCTCGACTGAATCCTCCCTCTCCTGTCTCGCCTGCCCTTTTACTCTTTCCATGACTGAATCCTGTCTCGACTGAATCCTCCCTCTCCTGTCTCGAATGCCCTTTTACTCTTTCCATGACTGAATCCTGTCTCGACTGAATCCTCCCTCTCCTGTCTCGCCTGCCCTTTTACTCTTTCCATGACTGAATCCTGTCTCGACTGAATCCTCCCTCTCCTGTCTCGACTGCCCTTTTACTCTTTCCATGACTGAATCCTCCCTCTCCTGTCTCACCTGCCCTTTTACTCTTTCCATGACTGAATCCTGTCTCGACTGAATCCTCCCTCTCCTGTCTCGCCTGCCCTTTTACTCTTTCCATGACTGAATCCTGTCTCGACTGAATCCTCCCTCTCCTGTCTCGACTGCCCTTTTACTCTTTCCATGACTGAATCCTCCCTCTCCTGTCTCACCTGCCCTTTTACTCTTTCCATGACTGAATCCTGTCTCGACTGAATCCTGTCTCGACTGCCCTTTTACTCTTTCCATGACTGAATCCTCCCTCTCCTGTCTCACCTGCCCTTTTACTCTTTCCATGACTGAATCCTCCCTCTCCTGTCTCGCCTGCCCTTTTACTCTTTCCATGACTGAATCCTGTCTCGACTGAATCCTCCCTCTCCTGTCTCGACTGCCCTTTTACTCTTTCCATGACTGAATCCTCCCTCTCCTGTCTCACCTGCCCTTTTACTCTTTCCATGACTGAATCCTGTCTCGACTGAATCCTCCCTCTCCTGTCTCGACTGCCCTTTTACTCTTTCCATGACTGAATCCTCCCTCTCCTGTCTCGCCTGCCCTTTTACTCTTTCCATGACTGAATCCTGTCTCGACTGAATCCTCCCTCTCCTGTCCCGACTGCCCTTTTACTCTGCGACTAGACTTGTGTTTTCACTGGGTCAATAGAGAGACTACTAGATGCTCAGTGTTCACATGTACATGTAAAGCACAGTCTATTTTCATTTCCTTGTCTTTTGTCTTTAGTCTGAGCCTCCTTTTCCTGGCTCTGCAAACCCCTGGGGAGGGAAGGAGGGGGGTTAGGTTCATGTGTGGGTGAGAATGTGATCTCTTACTGCTGAGTGATGTGGGGAATTGGCCTACTAGGAACGAACGACAGCAGAGGGAGAAATCGTCTCAATGAGCGGGGGAGGGATGGAGAAGGACAGGGGGACTAAAGCAGACTGACAGTGTGGCACGCTAGCCACCAGTCCCTTCAGGTGTGTGTGTGCCTGTCGTGTTGTCACTCTCTCCAGTACATGCCTGTCGTGTTGTCACTCTCTCCAGTACATGCAGTATAGCACCACCTCTGTCCCCTTTCTCCATAGGCCTATATGGTCCATGCTGCCTCAGACAGCTAACGTTCTACACAGCCCCCTCCAGCTCCTCCTACAAAAAATCTGAGTTTCTTCACTCTCCTTTCGAGGTAGCTCTTTTCCGGCTCAATATAACATTTGTCTGAACCTGGGCTCGTTACATTTCCTGTCATTGTTGTGCGCCGACAAAATACTGCCAAGGATTTAGGGCTACTTCTAGTCTGACTGGATTTTAGCTTTCGCTTGACCAGTTCTGTATTGTCCTGCTCAGGGGAAGTGTTTTCAAACAGTCAGGAGGTTATGTAGGCCTAGTTATTGATGTCCTAGTCAAGAAGGATATTAGTCTGTATGCTGTCATTCTAACTAGCCCTCCCTTGTCCTAATGCTGTTACACCTCTCTCACTTGTTAGGTCTTAGACCTTTAACATTAGCTTCCTCTTCACAGTGGAAATGGATCTAGCCTTCACCGTAGCTCAAGAAGGGCAGTCTGCTCTGAGACCTGGGAGTGTGACATTTTCTTGGAACTGTGAACGAGAGAAGAAAAGTGGTAGAAACCCGAAGGCGGAGTGAGAGCTGAGGCCTAGGGAGTTTTGGAAGCAGCGAAGAGTCTCAACGTCAAACGCTGTCAGGCGTCGTCTGTGTTCTCTCCATCACTGTGACTGTCTCAAGTAGACAGTGTTACTTAGTTCCCATCCTATCAGGAGTCGTCTGTGTTCTCCATCACTGTGACTGTCTCAAGTCGACAGTGTTACTTAGTTCCCATCCTATCAGGAGTCGTCTGTGTTCTCCATCACTGTGACTGTCTCAAGTCGACAGTGTTACTTAGTTCCCATCCTATCAGGAGTCGTCTGTGTTCTCCATCACTGTGACTGTCTCAAGTCGACAGTGTTACTTAGTTCCCATCCTATCAGGAGTCGTCTGTGTTCTCCATCACTGTGACTGTCTCAAGTCGACAGTGTTACTTAGTTCCCATCCTATCAGGAGTCGTCTGTGTTCTCCATCACTGTGACTGTCTCAAGTCGACAGTGTTACTTAGTTCCCATCCTATCAGGAGTCGAGAGCAGACCTCTGATATCCCCTACTGTGTGTTAGGCACAACACGGGTGGGGGGTGGGGTAGGTTAGGCAGAATCTGAGTGGGGAGACATGGAGTTGAAGGAGGGCGGGAGACGTGGGGGTGAAGGAGGGTGGGGAGACGTGGAGGTGAAGGAGGGCGGGAGACGTGGAGGTGAAGGAGGGCGGGAGACATGGAGGTGAAGGAGGGTGGGGAGACGTGGAGGTGAAGGAGGGTGGGGAGACGTGGAGGTGAAGGAGGGTGGGGAGACGTGGAGGTGAAGGAGGGTGGGGAGACGTGGAGGTGAAGGAGGGCGGGAGACGTGGAGGTGAAGGAGGGCGGGAGACGTGGAGGTGAAGGAGGGCGGGAGACGTGGAGGTGAAGGAGGGCGGGAGACGTGGGGGTGAAGGAGGGCGGGAGACGTGGGGGTGAAGGAGGGCGGGAGACGTGGGGGTGAAGGAGGGCGGGAGACGTGGGGGTGAAGGAGGGTGGGGAGACGTGGGGGTGAAGGAGGGTGGGGAGACGTGGAGGTGAAGGAGGGCGGGGAGACGTGGAGTTGAAGGAGGGCGGGAGACGTGGGGGTGAAGGAGGGTGGGGAGACGTGGAGGTGAAGGAGGGTGGGGAGACGTGGAGGTGAAGGAGGGTGGGGAGACGTGGAGTTGAAGGAGGGCGGGAGACGTGGGGGTGAAGGAGGGTGGGGAGACGTGGAGGTGAAGGAGGGCGGGAGACGTGGAGGTGAAGGAGGGCGGGGAGACGTGGAGGTGAAGGAGGGCGGGGAGACGTGGAGGTGAAGGAGGGCGGGAGACGTGGGGGTGAAGGAGGGTGGGGAGACGTGGAGGTGAAGGAGGGCGGGGAGACGTGAAGGAGGGCGGGAGACGTGGGGGTGAAGGAGGGCGGGAGACGTGGGGGTGAAGGAGGGCGGGAGACGTGGGGGTGAAGGAGGGCGGGAGACTTATTACTACCTTATTTAACCTTACAGACACGGGGTCAATAGTTTCTGATGGCACCGTACTCGCTAGTGTGGGTGTGCCTCTGTGTGTGGGTGTTAAACAGCACTGGAGAAACTCCTAGAGAAACTTGCAACAGCTGAATTTGCTCCATCACAGTTCTTCGAGTGCTACCCTGTGTTACTGCCAGCTTTTTCCTTTCTCTTCCATTCCGACTGAATGTTCCTCTCAAAATCTCCTCTGCCGTTTGGCTAGACACACGTCTCCAGGGTGGACAAAGACAAAGAATTTAATCGACATCGCCCAGGCAGGGGATCATTTTAGATGAGCCCTGCGTTTCAGAATAGTCTTGGCGTGAGGATTTTGGCGCGAGGATTTTGGATGTTTTCAAATGCCGCACGTCTTGGGCTGGAGGCCCGGCCTCTTATTTTAATGTGACATTTTTGCAGGAAATGAAAAGAGAACGTTCTTGCCAGAGTAGAGGGAGGAATGTTACAATTTGTGTTGGGTGGGTTGCCTGTTGCTAAGACTTTGAAACCTGTTGCCTGGCCCTCCAAGTCCCTTACCTTTTTAGTACTTCACCACCACTCTGTTCCCAGCCCAAGACCCTCTCCCCCCGGTCCCCAGCCCATGCCTCCCCTGGTCCCCTTGAATTCTAAATAAAGCACAGTGTCACCAGGAAAGCACCCCCACACATCACACCATCCCCTCCATGCTTCACGGTGGGAACCACACATGTGGAGATAATCCGTTTACCTATTCTGCGTCTTCCAAAGACACTGCGGTTGGAACCAAAAATGGGCTCATCAGACCAAAAGGACAGATTTTCACCGGTCTGTCAATTGCTCGTGTTTCTTGGCCCCAAGCAAGTCTCTTCCTATTGGTGTCCTTTGCATCAATTCAACCATGAAGGCCTGATTCACAGTCTCCTCTGATCTGTTGATGTGTCTGTTACTTGAACCCTATGAAGTATTTATTTGGGCTGCAATCTGAGGTGCAGTTAACTCTAATGAACTTATCCTCTGTAGCAGAGGTAACTCTAATGAACTTATCCTCTGCAGCAGAGGTAACTCTAATGAACTTATCCTCTGCAGCAGAGGTAACTCTAATGAACTTATCCTCTGCAGCAGAGGTAACTCTAATGAACTTATCCTCTGCAGCAGAGGTAACTCTAATGAACTTATCCTCTGCAGCAGAGGTAACTCTAATGAACTTATCCTCTGTAGCAGAGGTAACTCTAATGAACTTATCCTCTGCAGCAGAGGTAACTCTAATGAACTTATCCTCTGCAGCAGAGGTAACTCTAATGAACTTATCCTCTGCAGCAGAGGTAACTCTAATGAACTTATCCTCTGCAGCAGAGGTAACTCTAATGAACTTATCCTCTGCAGCAGAGGTAACTCTAATGAACTTATCCTCTGCAGCAGAGGTAACTCTAATGAACTTATCCTCTGCAGCAGAGGTAACTCTAATGAACTTATCCTCTGCAGCAGAGGTAACTCTAATGAACTTATCCTCTGCAGCAGAGGTAACTCTAATGAACTTATCCTCTGCAGCAGAGGTAACTCTAATGAACTTATCCTCTGCAGCAGAGGTAACTCTAATGAACTTATCCTCTGCAGCAGAGGTAACTCTAATGAACTTATCCTCTGCAGCAGAGGTAACTCTAATGAACTTATCCTCTGCAGCAGAGGTAACTCTAATGAACTTATCCTCTGCAGCAGAGGTAACTCTAATGAACTTATCCTCTGCAGCAGAGGTAACTCTAATGAACTTATCCTCTGCAGCAGAGGTAACTCTAATGAACTTATCCTCTGCAGCAGAGGTAACTCTAATGAACTTATCCTCTGCAGCAGAGGTAACTCTAATGAACTTATCCTCTGCAGCAGAGGTGCTAATGAACTTATCCTCTGCAGCAGAGGTAACTCTAATGAACTTATCCTCTGCAGCAGAGGTAACTCTAATGAACTTATCCTCTGCAGCAGAGGTAACTCTAATGAACTTATCCTCTGCAGCAGAGGTAACTCTAATGAACTTATCCTCTGCAGCAGAGGTAACTCTAATGAACTTATCCTCTGCAGCAGAGGTAACTCTAATGAACTTATCCTCTGCAGCAGAGGTAACTCTAATGAACTTATCCTCTGCAGCAGAGGTAACTCTAATGAACTTATCCTCTGCAGCAGAGGTAACTCTAATGAACTTATCCTCTGCAGCAGAGGTAACTCTAATGAACTTATCCTCTGCAGCAGAGGTAACTCTAATGAACTTATCCTCTGCAGCAGAGGTAACTCTAATGAACTTATCCTCTGCAGCAGAGGTAACTCTAATGAACTTATCCTCTGCAGCAGAGGTAACTCTAATGAACTTATCCTCTGCAGCAGAGGTAACTCTAATGAACTTATCCTCTGCAGCAGAGGTAACTCTAATGAACTTATCCTCTGCAGCAGAGGTAACTCTAATGAACTTATCCTCTGCAGCAGAGGTAACTCTAATGAACTTATCCTCTGCAGCAGAGGTAACTCTAATGAACTTATCCTCTGCAGCAGAGGTAACTCTAATGAACTTATCCTCTGCAGCAGAGGTAACTCTAATGAACTTATCCTCTGCAGCAGAGGTAACTCTAATGAACTTATCCTCTGCAGCAGAGGTAACTCTGGGTCTTCCTCTGGTGGTCCTCATGAGAGCCAGTTTTATCATAGCGCTTGATGGTTTTTGCGACTGCACTTGAAGAAACTTTCAAAGTTCTTAAAATGTTCCACATTGACTAGGGCGATATCATATGGTGTTTTTCAAATTGTTGATGGTATTTTATGTTTTTGATTTAATAAAAGTTCTAAATTTGCTTTGAGTAATACGTGACCCTAGTGTGGCAACACATACATATATATATATATATATATATATTTAAAATGATTTCAATGGATCTTTCTCCATTTTGATTGTTTTATACTGTTCAACTTCAACCTAAAATAATTTCCTGCATTTCTGTCAATTTCTGCATTTCCTGCACTCTTTTGAGAATATTTTTAACCAAATGTTGCAAATGTTTTGATTTAGATCAAAACACTTGGGCGATCTTTTGGAATCATGGAAATAGAATGTTTATTGTAATTCTATAGTTAGAATATAAATAATGGCGGGCACTTTGAATACAGTGTTTGACATGATAACGAATTAAAATGCCATTGACCAGTTATTGCGACAGGGTAGGAAAACTCGTAAAAATGACCATCTTACCCATCCCCGACTTTGGTGATGTCATTTACAAAATAGCCCCCAACACTCTACTCAGCAAACTGGATGCAGTCTATCACAGTGCCATCCGTTTTGTCACCAAAGCCCCATATAATACCCACCACTGCGAACTGTACGCTCTCATTGACTGGCCCTCGCTTCATATTTGTCGCCAAACCCACTGTCTCCAGGTCATCTACAAGACCCTGCTAGGTAAAGTCCCCCCTTATCTCAGCTCGCTGGTCACCATAGCATCTCCCACCTGTAGCACGCGCTCCAGCAGGTATATCTCTCTGGTCACCCCCAAAACCAATTCCTCCTTTGGTCGCCTCTCCTTCCAGTTCTCTGCTGCCAATGACTGGAACGAACTACAAAAATCTCAAACTGGAAACACTTATCTCCCTCACTAGCTTTAAGCACCAGCTGTCAGAGCAGTTCACAGATCACGGCATCTGTACATAGCCCATCTATAAATAGCCCAAACAACTACCTCTTCCCCTACTGTATTTATTTATTTTGCTCCTTTGCACCCCAGTAGTTCTACTTTGCACACTCATCTACTGTCAAATCAACCATTCCAGTGTTGAATTGCTATATTGTATTTACTACGCCACCATGGCCTATGTATTGCCTTTACCTCTTATCTCACCTCATTTTCTCACATTGTATATAGACTTATTTTTCTACTGTATTATTGACTGTATGTTTGTTTTACTGCATGTGTAACTCTGTTATTATGTGTGTCAACTGCTTTGCTTTATCTTGGCCAGGTCGCAAGTGATGTGTAGTGTTTCCTAGGGGACCCTATAATCTTTGGCTACATTAAATCTTTATTCATATAGCCAACATATTCATGCTTCGCCTATTCCTCTTTGATACAGAAGATACTGTTGCACAAACAACATGCTGATTTTGAAGCCTCCACCAGTACCTGTATTAGCCAGCTACGTTTGCTATGACTCAGTACTTTTATTAGCTAGCTAGCTAACTAGAGATTAGCATTAGTGGCTAACATGATTTAGCTCAACTTGCTGAGAAAATACAAACTAGATTTCTGCAGATGTAAGAAACACAAACTAATATTGTAATTGTAGAAAGTTTGTGGATTTATATTAAGAAGCAAAGTGGAAACAACATCGTTGTCATCAACATTGTTGCATGTGCTGCATTGATCATGCAGACGGAACAAAAGTGTCTCGTGGTCAAGCAACAACAAATGCGCTCCTTGAGTGACGGGGGGCGGGGCTAGGTCTGTGTGGAAAGTGGCGTAGAGAGAGAGAGATGACTCAAGTAGCAGAGTAAACTATAAAAATGGACGTTACACAAGGCGTATCACATTTAACAAGCAAAACATTAAAATACCGTTAGATGGTAAAGTAAAAACTCAAATGCATAAATACGTGTGGTGTGTGTGTAGTAAATGACGGTATACCGCCCAGCACTAACATTGACTGACCTTCATGTCGTCATACAGTAATGATGGACTGTCGTTTTCTGTCTTTACTTTCTCTCTTTTACCAGATAGGGCTGTCTTTTGTAAATCACCTCTACCTTGTCACATCACAACTGATTGACTTACGAAGGAAATCAATTCCACAACATAACTTTAACAAGGCCCACTTGTTAATTGAAATGCATTCCAGGTGACTACCTGGTGAAGCTGGTTGAGAGAATGCCAAGTGTGCAAAGCTGTCAAGGCAAAGGGTGGCTACTTTTGAGGAATCTCAAATTGAAACTATATTTTTGTTATTACATGATTCCATGTGTTATTTCATAGTTTTGATGTCTTCACTATTATTCTACAATGTAGAAGACAGTAAAAATAAAGAAACTCTTGAATGAGTAGATGCCAACTTGACTGCTACTGTATGTATTATATGTATACTGAATCCCTTCCTCACTCCAACACATCTGGGAGACAATTGGACAGGTCAACTAAGGCCAGGCCAATGATTAATTGTTCAACATTGAACTGCTGATTTCATTTGGCCTGACCTAAGAACCTGTCCTCCTTCCAGGGAGGGACCTAGCCACTTATCAGTTCCGCCTCCCCCCATTAATATATCGACAGATGAATAGATTCTTCACAAAGTCATGCTAATGGGGAGGAGTGATGTGATCTCAGCGGTCTGACCTGGGCCGGCACTCTGTGACCCATGGAGGAGTGAAGTTTATGTTGTAATGGAAGGTTGGGTTATGTGTGTGTGTGTGTGTGTGTGTGTATCCAGCCCCTCCCTGTGCATCCCCCAGATGCTTTCCACTGTAGAGAGTCTACAAAGCTGCATGCCAGATGTGCCTAACCGCATTTGATTGTGTGTGTGTGTGTGTGTGTTAAACCTCATCGATTACAACCTGTCAGTCCCTTGTCGGGATAAAAATGAATACATAACAAAGTAGAAGTTGGTGCACTCGTCTGTGGTTTTTGGTGTTCGCAGTGAAGGTTAGTTATGCTGTAGAGGTGATTTCCCCTCCCCTGTCATTCGGGGTCGGGTATTGACGTAGAGTATTCTCATGCAGAGGCTTAAGTAGAAGCTCTGCCTTTTTGAGGCCCACCCCAGATAGGTTTCCTTCCACCCCTCTCCCTCAGATGGCCTCTGTTCCCTCAGCCTTCAGGGGATGAGACGGAGAACAGACCTGCTCTGAAGGATTTTACTGTCTGGTGTGAGTCATCCCATCTAATATTAAATACATAAACTAAGGACATGGAACACTACCATGCACACACCATCACTGATAAAAGGTGAGCTAGTTCCAATAGTGGAGGAGTACAAATACCTTGGGCTAGTCATTGACAGCAAGCTGTCCTAGGATCACTGTACTGGTGCTATTTTTAACAAAGACCAATGGACTGTATTTCCTACGGAAACTGCACTTTTTTTATTGTTGATCTAACCATCATGGTTCTCTATTATAAATGGTTAATTGAGAGCATTCTGTCCTACTGCTTGACCTGCTTGTTTGGGAATATCAAGGTTGCACAGAAAAATATGTTAGACAAGATAGTCAGGACATATAATCAGCAACCGCTAGAACTATCATCTCTCTACCTGGGCAGAGCACTCCAGAAGGCTAATGAAATAGTGGGTCACTTCCCTGACACTCCCCTGAATTCCAGCTCCTTCCCTCTGGACACAGGTACATACCCCCCAAAAAAAAATAGGGCCAAGTTCTCTTTTTATTCTAAATGCAATTCTGCAACTTAACAATATGTTGCACCAATATCCAGTTAGCACTTGCACTATGAAACTGCACTCTGCCTATTTGTTTCCTTTGCTATTTATTATACATTTTTAGATGTTGTGTTTTATGACTGCTGCAAGATTCATTGCCTCTCAGGACATTAAAGTTTTCTGAATCAGCCTCAACATTTGTGGTGATTTCAATGCTCTCCCTCACCTCCATTGGTCTGAAATGAACTCTCTGTTCCGCTAAACCGCCTACCAAGGTGCTGTTTTGGATTTTACCTCAACATTTGTGGTGATTTCAATGCTCTCCCTCACCTCCATTGGTCTGAAATGAACTCTCTGTTCTGCTAAACCGCCTACCAAGGTGCTGTTTTGGTTTTTACCTCAACATTTGTGGTGATTTCAACGCTCTCCCTCACCTCCATTGGTCTGAAATGAACTCTCTGTTCTGCTAAACCGCCTACCAAGGTGCTGTTTTGGTTTTTATCTCAACATTTGTGGTGATTTCAATGCTCTCCCTCACCTCCATTGGTCTGAAATGAACTCTCTGTTCCGCTAAACCGCCTACCAAGGTGCTGTTTTGGATTTTACCTCAACATTTGTGGTGATTTCAATGCTCTCCCTCACCTCCATTGGTCTGAAATGAACTCTCTGTTCTGCTAAACCGCCTACCAAGGTGCTGTTTTGGATTTTACCTCCAACATTTTATTGGGGGCAATAAGAAGGGTGGTTGGGGCCCAATGGAGAAGAGTGTGTCAGTCAGGGCCGGACATTGGAAGAGTGGTCATGCTGCTTTCCAATGGTTGTCCATAGAGCCCGACCGATATGGGATTTTAGAATGGAAATATTCACAAACAGCTGATATATCTGCCTGTTTTTTTATGGAAAAACTGTTACTCTAATGAAAGGAGGATAAACTGTTTTGATTCAAGAAAAATGTGCCAAGGCTCTGAAGACTGAGCAGCCTCATACTAGCCAGCTGAAAAACAACGACAGGACACATTTTCAATGAATTGGTTTTTAGCTGTGTTTTCATTGATTTTGTAGGGGCTTTAGCCACTGAATTCTGATAGTTGTTACTTGAAAGTAAAAACATCAATCACAAAATTCGCTGCTGACACTGCGCTGCCTCTCGCCCCAAGCGTTGCACCAGTGAACAGTCTTTGTGTCCCTACCTCATTCAAGTTGACACTTAATGGTTACCGTAAACGTTTAGCGTAGGGACATTCCAAGGATCCTGGATTAGCACTGATTCTCAGTGAACGGTGTCAAGTACGCTCACACAGCTACCCACCTAGCACAGTGGATCTGGGCCCATTCCGGCTGAGAGTCGGGGCACTCGGCTGATTAGGCAGTATTACTTATGGCTAGAATGTGGAGATTGAGCTCGGGACGGTTTCTGGTGAGAGTTATCTGGCCCAAATGTATTTCTTGGGCTGCTTTACGTAATTATCATTTCATTATTTATTTTTCCATATTTTATCATTGTTTCCGTGCTGAAGAAATACAATTAACATTTACATAATTCTTTAAGAGTCCTGTTTTAAGTAGTATTTTATACTTCGTGCAAGGCAATTGATAAGCATTAACTTTGAATGGAGCCTCCCGAGTGGCGTAGCGGTCTAAGACATTGAAACTGGGATTTCCTAGTCCCATTGCGCTGTAGCGACTCCTGTGGCGGGTGTGAATGCAGTCACCAGGTGTACAGTGTTTCCTTTTTTTTGGTGGATGAGTATAATTTGTATGCCTAAAATGTATAATTGTAACATTTTAAGATGACTAAATCTGGTCGTTTTGTATACATTTATTTAAATTTGCATCGGGCTTCTGGGAGGATGCTGGCTGAATTCTGGTAGATGAAAACGACCTGACTTATTTGGTGGTAGTTCTCTCCTCTGACTGGTGTAGTTGCGTTGGGGGATAGTGTCCCGTCTTGCTGTCAACTGACTGCATTGCCTTGTCTGTTGTTTCATGACAGGCGGATCTGAGCTGAACGATTAGCTCGCTCCCACTGTCCTATGCTGTGCCCCCAACACACTATTTAACTAGACCAGCCACCACCGACCACCTCAACGTACGGCTGTGGCCAGAATGAATCATTTGGACGGGCCTTTCATTTCCCGTTATTTATTTTCCACATGACCTCCTGTTTGCACACTTAAGAATTCTGTTATGATAAAGACCATAGGCGGTTAATGAGTTTCAAGTTTGGGGAAGCTTCCAGTTGATCCTACCATTTCTACCCATCTGTGTGCCATTTCACTCCGATTCGTACCCATTTGCCTAGTCTTGTGTCTAGTGCCTTTGTCTTGACTTTTCCATAGCCTTTCAAGTGTGTCTGTTGTTGTTGTGGGTAATTGTGCATCCACTCCTCTAACCGTGTGTTGTCTGTGCTGGTGTGTTTCAGAGATCCACAGAGTGAGGAAAGACATGTACAACGACACAGCCAACGGACCTATAGACAAACTGCCTCTGGAATTACCCGAGGCCCTGGGGCCAATCATTCATCTGCAGGAGAAGCTCTTTGTGCCTCTAAAAGAGTACCCTGACGTAAGCCATGTCTCACACACACACACACACACACACACACACACACACACACACACACACACACACACACACACACACACACACACACACACACACACACACACACACACACACACACACACACACACACCTGTGTAGATGTTTATATATCACACACGCGCACACAGGCTCCTTGTTACATTCAGATTTAAGCCTGTCAGTTGTCTCTACCACCAAGTTCACCTTGTCCTTGCCTCTGACAAGGCGTCAGCAGTTTGATGGCCCTGCTCAAACAAATAGCCCATAATGTACCTAGTCAATCAGGAGCTATAGAGAGCTATCCTTGAACTCCTTTTCTCTGGTGTCTCTCTCTCTCTTCCGCTCTCCATATCCCACATGCAGAGGGGGGTAGTTTATAGCCTTACATTGTCACTGAAGGCCAAAGGAGTCCTCACGCCCTCTCCCTCGGTCCCTATTTTCTCCCTACTATTCCTTGTTATCACACAGAATAACATTGAAACCTGCTGCACTGCACAGCATTGAAACCTGCTGCACTGCACTGCATTGAAACATGCTTTACTGCACTGCACAGCATTGAAACCTACTTTACAGCACTGCATTGAAACCTGCTTTACTGCACTGCACAGCATTGAAACCTACTGCACTGCACTGCATTGAAACCTACTTTACTGCACTGCATTGAAACCTACTTTACTGCACTATACTGCATTGAAACCTACTTTACTGCACTGCATTGAAACCTACTTTACTGCACTATACTGCATTGAAACCTACTTTACTGCACTGCATTGAAACCTACTTTACTGCACTGCATTGAAACCTACTTTACTGCACTGCATTGAAACCTACTTTACTGCACTGCATTGAAACCTACTTTACTGCACTGCATTGAAACCTGCTTTACTGCACTGCATTGAAACCTGCTTTACTGCACTGCATTGAAACCTGCTTTACTGCACTGCACTGCATTGAAACCTGCTTTACTGCACTGCACAGCATTGAAACCTGCTTTACTGCACAGCATTGAAACCTGCTTTACTGCACTGCATTGAAACCTGCTTTACTGCACTGCACAGCATTGAAACCTACTGCACTGCACTGCATTGAAACCTACTTTACTGCACTATACTGCATTGAAACCTACTTTACTGCACTGCATTGAAACCTGCTTTACTGCACTGCATTGAAACCTGCTTTACTGCACTGCATTGAAACCTGCTTTACTGCACTGCATTGAAACCTGCTTTACTGCACTGCATTGAAACCTGCTTTACTGCACTGCATTGAAACCTGCTTTACTGCACTGCATTGAAACCTACTTTACTGCACTGCATTGAAACCTACTTTACTGCACTGCATTGAAACCTACTTTACTGCACTGCATTGAAACCTACTTTACTGCACTGCACAGCATTGAAACCTGCTTTGCTGCACTGCACTGCATTGAATCCTGCTTTGCTGCACAGAAATCAAATTAAAATTTGTCATATGCGCTGAATACAAGTGTAGACCTTACCGTTAAATGCATTGAAACCTGTTTTAGCACACAGAATAGCATTGAATGCTACTTTAGCACACAGAATAGCATTGAAAGCTACTTTAGCACACATAATAGCATTGAAAGCTACTTTAGCACACAGAATAGCATTGACAGTTACTTTAGTACACAGAATAGCATTCAAAGCTACTTTAGCACACAGAATAGCATTCAAAGCTACTTTAGCACACAGAATAGCATTGAAAGCTACTTTAGCACACAAAATAGCATTGACAGTTACTTTAGTACACAGAATAGCATTCAAAACTACTTTAGCACACAGAATAGCATTCAAAGCTACTTTAGCACACAGAATAGCATTGACAGCTACTTTAGCACACAGAATAGCATTGCATTCTAATTGAATGCTACAAATTTGCTCCACCAGTGGTGGAGGTATCATTGAAGGTGTATTCTACTTTGTTTCCACCCGGCTAAATGAAGTGCCTCCAGAAGGAAAACAGGATGCTACCAGCTGTTTAGGATTTAGTTTCCCAAATGGGTGGAGGAGCAGGTGGGGAGGGAAGGGAAGGGAGAGGGACGGTGTTGAAAACAACCTTTCCAAAAATACACAGGGAGGTGGAAAATAGAAGGCTCCCCACTCAACTCCCTGAATGGCTCTTGAAAACATCCAGAGTTGAGACTGGACTAGACTGGACGGAGAGGGTTGTGGCTGTATAGAGTAAGTACACTGCAAGGACACTTAGAGGCCTGGGTAGAAGCACAGACGGACGCTGTCAATTCTATCTATAGAGGTCAGGGGAGGTTATAGGATGGAGTGTTTGCCTTGGGGGTTGGGGCCATGGTATTGATGAAGGAGAATGTGTGTACACAGTGTGTGAGGAGTTTGGGGAGTTTTGCCGGGTGGGTGGGAAGGGCACCAGTTCCCACCAGCCCAGTCCACCCAGCCCAGTCTAGCCCAGTCCAGCCCAGTCCAGCCCAGTCCACCCAGTCCAGCCCAGTCCAGCCAGTCCACCCAGGACAACTCCACCTCAGCCATGATCCCCAAGCCATAAGACTGCTGAACAATTAATCAAATGGCCACCGAACTATTTGTTTTGTACACTGCTGCTGCTCACTGTTTATTATCTATGCATAGCCACTTCACCCCTACCTACATGTACACTGCTGCTGCTCACTGTTTATTATCTATGCATAGCCACTTCACCCCTACCTACATGTACACTGCTGCTACTCACTGTTTATTATCTATGCATAGTCACTTCACCCCTACCTACATGTACACTGCTGCTGCTCACTGTTTATTATCTATGCATAGCCACTTCACCCCTACCTACATGTACACTGCTGCTACTCACTGTTTATTATCTATGCATAGCCACTTCACCCCTACCTACATGTACACTGCTGCTACTCACTGTTTATTATCTATGCATAGCCACTTCACCCCTACCTACATGTACACTGCTGCTACTCACTGTTTATTATCTATGCATAGTCACTTCACCCCTACCTACATGTACACTGCTGCTACTCACTGTTTATTATCTATGCATAGTCACTTCACCCCTACCTACATGTACACTGCTGCTGCTCACTGTTTATTATCTATGCATAGCCACTTCACCCCTACCTACATGTACACTGCTGCTACTCACTGTTTATTATCTATGCATAGTCACTTCACCCCTACCTACATGTACACTGCTGCTACTCACTGTTTATTATCTATGCATAGCCACTTCACCCCTACCTACATGTACACTGCTGCTACTCACTGTTTATTATCTATGCATAGCCACTTCACCCCTACCTACATGTACACTGCTGCTACTCACTGTTTATTATCTATGTATAGCCACTTCACCCCTACCTACATGTACACTGCTGCTACTCACTGTTTATTATCTATGCATAGCCACTTCACCCCTACCTACATGTACACTGCTGCTACTCACTGTTTATTATCTATGCATAGTCACTTCACCCCTACCTACATGTACACTGCTGCTACTCACTGTTTATTATCTATGCATAGCCACTTCACCCCTACCTACATGTACACTGCTGCTGCTCACTGTTTATTATCTATGCATAGCCACTTCACCCCTACCTACATGTACACTGCTGCTACTCACTGTTTATTATCTATGCATAGCCACTTCACCCCTACCTACATGTACACTGCTGCTGCTCACTGTTTATTATCTATGCATAGCCACTTCACCCCTACCTACATGTACACTGCTGCTACTCACTGTTTATTATCTATGCATAGTCACTTCACCCCTACCTACATGTACACTGCTGCTGCTCACTGTTTATTATCTATGCATAGTCACTTCACCCCTACCTACATGTACACTGCTGCTACTCACTGTTTATTATCTACATGCAGTCACTTCACCCCTACCTACATGTACACTGCTGCTGCTCACTGTTTATTATCTATGCATAGCCACTTCACCCCTACCTACATGTACACTGCTGCTACTCACTGTTTATTATCTATGCATAGCCACTTCACCCCTACCTACATGTACACTGCTGCTACTCTCTGTTTATTATCTCTGCAGTCACTTCACCCCTACCTACATGTACACTGCTGCTGCTCACTGTTTATTATCTATGCATAGCCACTTCACCCCTACCTACATGTACACTGCTGCTACTCACTGTTTATTATCTATGCATAGCCACTTCACCCCTACCTACATGTACACTGCTGCTACTCTCTGTTTATTATCTCTGCAGTCACTTCACCCCTACCTACATGTACACTGCTGCTGCTCACTGTTTATTATCTATACATAGCCACTTCACCCCTACCTACATGTACACTGCTGCTACTCACTGTTTATTATCTATGTATAGCCACTTCACCCCTACCTACATGTACACTGCTGCTACTCACTGTTTATTATCTATGCATAGCCACTTCACCCCTACCTACATGTACACTGCTGCTACTCACTGTTTATTATCTATACATAGTCACTTCACCCCTACCTACATGTACACTGCTGCTACTCACTGTTTATTATCTATGCATAGCCACTTCACCCCTACCTACATGTACACTGCTGCTACTCACTGTTTATTATCTATGCATAGTCACTTCACCCCTACCTACATGTACACTGCTGCTGCTCACTGTTTATTATCTATGCATAGTCACTTCACCCCTACCTACATGTACACTGCTGCTACTCACTGTTTATTATCTATGCATAGCCACTTCACCCCTACCTACATGTACACTGCTGCTACTCACTGTTTATTATCTATGCATAGTCACTTCACCCCTACCTACATGTACACTGCTGCTGCTCACTGTTTATTATCTATGCATAGCCACTTCACCCCTACCTACATGTACACTGCTGCTGCTCACTGTTTATTATCTATGCATAGCCACTTCACCCCTACCTACATGTACACTGCTGCTGCTCACTGTTTATTATCTATGCATAGTCACTTCACCCCTACCTACATGTACACTGCTGCTGCTCACTGTTTATTATCTATGCATAGCCACTTCACCCCTACCTACATGTACACTGCTGCTACTCACTGTTTATTATCTATACATAGCCACTTCACCCCTACCTACATGTACACTGCTGCTACTCACTGTTTATTATCTATGCATAGTCACTTCACCCCTACCTACATGTACACTGCTGCTACTCACTGTTTATTATCTATGCATAGCCACTTCACCCCTACCTACATGTACACTGCTGCTACTCACTGTTTATTATCTATGCATAGTCACTTCACCCCTACCTACATGTACACTGCTGCTACTCACTGTTTATTATCTATGCATAGTCACTTCACCCCTACCTACATGTACACTGCTGCTACTCACTGTTTATTATCTATGTATAGTCACTTCACCCCTACCTACATGTACACTGCTGCTACTCACTGTTTATTATCTATGCATAGCCACTTCACCCCTACCTACATGTACACTGCTGCTACTCACTGTTTATTATCTATGTATAGTCACTTCACCCCTACCTACATGTACACTGCTGCTACTCACTGTTTATTATCTATGCATAGCCACTTCACCCCTACCTACATGTACACTGCTGCTACTCACTGTTTATTATCTATGCATAGCCACTTCACCCCTACCTACATGTACACTGCTGCTACTCACTGTTTATTATCTATGCATAGTCACTTCACCCCTACCTACATGTACACTGCTGCTACTCACTGTTTATTATCTATGCATAGTCACTTCACCCCTACCTACATGTACACTGCTGCTACTCACTGTTTATTATCTATGTATAGTCACTTCACCCCTACCTACATGTACACTGCTGCTACTCACTGTTTATTATCTATGTATAGTCACTTCACCCCTACCTACATGTACACTGCTGCTACTCACTGTTTATTATCTATGCATAGTCACTTCACCCCTACCTACATGTACACTGCTGCTACTCACTGTTTATTATCTATGCATAGTCACTTCACCCCTACCTACATGTACACTGCTGCTGCTCACTGTTTATTATCTATGCATAGCCACTTCACCCCTACCTACATGTACACTGCTGCTACTCACTGTTTATTATCTATGTATAGTCACTTCACCCCTACCTACATGTACACTGCTGCTACTCACTGTTTATTATCTATGTATAGTCACTTCACCCCTACCTACATGTACACTGCTGCTACTCACTGTTTATTATCTATGCATAGCCACTTCACCCCTACCTACATGTACACTGCTGCTACTCACTGTTTATTATCTATGTATAGTCACTTCACCCCTACCTACATGTACACTGCTGCTACTCACTGTTTATTATCTATGCATAGTCACTTCACCCCTACCTACATGTACACTGCTGCTACTCACTGTTTATTATCTATGCATAGCCACTTCACCCCTACCTACATGTACACTGCTGCTACTCACTGTTTATTATCTATGCATAGTCACTTCACCCCTACCTACATGTACACTGCTGCTACTCACTGTTTATTATCTATACATAGCCACTTCACCCCTACCTACATGTACACTGCTGCTACTCACTGTTTATTATCTATGCATAGTCACTTCACCCCTACCTACATGTACACTGCTGCTACTCACTGTTTATTATCTATACATAGCCACTTCACCCCCCTACCTACATGTACACTGCTGCTACTCACTGTTTATTATCTATGCATAGTCACTTCACCCCTACCTACATGTACACTGCTGCTACTCACTGTTTATTATCTATGCATAGTCACTTCACCCCTACCTACATGTACACTGCTGCTACTCACTGTTTATTATCTATGCATAGTCACTTCACCCCTACCTACATGTACACTGCTGCTACTCACTGTTTATTATCTATGCATAGCCACTTCACCCCTACCTACATGTACACTGCTGCTACTCACTGTTTATTATCTATGCATAGTCACTTCACCCCTACCTACATGTACACTGCTGCTACTCACTGTTTATTATCTATGCATAGCCACTTCACCCCTACCTACATGTACACTGCTACTCACTGTTTATTATCTATGCATAGCCACTTCACCCCTACCTACATGTACACTGCTGCTACTCACTGTTTATTATCTATGCATAGTCACTTCACCCCTACCTACATGTACACTGCTGCTACTCACTGTTTATTATCTATGCATAGCCACTTCACCCCTACCTACATGTACACTGCTGCTACTCACTGTTTATTATCTATGCATAGTCACTTCACCCCTACCTACATGTACACTGCTGCTACTCACTGTTTATTATCTATGCATAGCCACTTCACCCCTACCTACATGTACACTGCTGCTACTCACTGTTTATTATCTATGCATAGCCACTTCACCCCTACCTACATGTACACTGCTGCTACTCACTGTTTATTATCTATGCATAGCCACTTCACCCCTACCTACATGTACACTGCTGCTACTCACTGTTTATTATCTATGCATAGTCACTTCACCCCTACCTACATGTACACTGCTGCTACTCACTGTTTATTATCTATGCATAGCCACTTCACCCCTACCTACATGTACACTGCTGCTACTCACTGTTTATTATCTATGCATAGTCACTTCACCCCTACCTACATGTACACTGCTGCTACTCACTGTTTATTATCTATGCATAGCCACTTCACCCCTACCTACATGTACACTGCTGCTACTCACTGTTTATTATCTATGCATAGCCACTTCACCCCTACCTACATGTACACTGCCTCACTGTTTATTATCTATGCATAGCCACTTCACCCCTACCTACATGTACACTGCTGCTCACTGTTTATTATCTATGCATAGCCACTTCACCCCTACCTACATGTACACTGCTGCTACTCACTGTTTATTATCTATGCATAGCCACTTCACCCCTACCTACATGTACACTGCTGCTACTCACTGTTTATTATCTATGCATAGCCACTTCACCCCTACCTACATGTACACTGCTGCTGCTCACTGTTTATTATCTATGCATAGCCACTTCACCCCTACCTACATGTACACTGCTGCTACTCACTGTTTATTATCTATGCATAGTCACTTCACCCCTACCTACATGTACACTGCTGCTACTCACTGTTTATTATCTATGCATAGCCACTTCACCCCTACCTACATGTACACTGCTGCTACTCACTGTTTATTATCTATGCATAGCCACTTCACCCCTACCTACATGTACACTGCTGCTACTCACTGTTTATTATCTATGCATAGCCACTTCACCCCTACCTACATGTACAAATGACCTCTAACCTGTACCCCCGCACACTTACTCTGTACCTACCCGTACCCCCTGTGTATAGCCTTGTTATTGTTATGTTACTGTGTTACTTTTTATTATTTTTACTTTAGTTTATTTGGTAAATATTTTCTAAACTCTTCTTGATCTACACTGTTGGTTAAGGTCTTGTAAGTCAGCATTTCACTGTAAGGTCTACACTATTGGTTAAGGGCTTGTCAGTCAGCATTTCACTGTTAGGTCTACACTGTTGGTTAAGGTCTTGTAAGTCAGCATTTCACTGTGAGGTCTGCACTGTTGGTTAAGGGCTTGTAAGTAAGCATTTCACTGTGAGGTCTACACTGTTGGTTAAGGGCTTGTAAGTCAGCATTTCACTGTGAGGTCTGCACTGTTGGTTTCAGGGCTTGTAAGTCAGCATTTCACTGTTAGGTCTACACTGTTGGTTAAGGTCTTGTAAGTAAGCATTTCACTGTGAGGTCTACACTGTTGGTTAAGGTCTTGTAAGTCAGCATTTCACTGTGAGGTCTGCACTGTTGGTTTCAGGGCTTGTAAGTCAGCATTTCACTGTTAGGTCTACACTGTTGGTTAAGGTCTTGTAAGTAAGCATTTCACTGTGAGGTCTACACTGTTGGTTAAGGTCTTGTAAGTCAGCATTTCACTGTGAGGTCTGCACTGTTGGTTTCAGGGCTTGTAAGTCAGCATTTCACTGTTAGGTCTGCACTGTTGGTTAAGGTCTTGTAAGTCAGCATTTCACTGTGAGGTCTACACTGTTGGTTAAGGGCTTGTCAGTCAGCATTTCACTGTGAGGTCTACACTGTTGGTTAAGGGCTTGTAAGTAAGCATTTCACTGTGAGGTCTGCACTGTTGGTTTCAGGGCTTGTAAGTCAGCATTTCACTGTTAGGTCTACACTGTTGGTTAAGGTCTTGTAAGTAAGCATTTCACTGTGAGGTCTACACTGTTGGTTAAGGTCTTGTAAGTAAGCATTTCACTGTGAGGTCTGCACTGTTGGTTAAGGTCTTGTAAGTAAGCATTTCACTGTGAGGTCTGCACTGTTGGTTTCAGGGCTTGTAAGTAAGCATTTCACTGTGAGGTCTGCACTGTTGGTTTCAGGGCTTGTAAGTAAGCGCATGTGACCATTTAAGTTTGATTTGATCCTGACTTAAATTCACCAGATATTCATCCAGATGTATGTCTGGTGAGGATAGGGGAGGGGGCACCCTCTAAGCTAGTTGACGTGGGGAGGCTGAATGACAGCTTTCCTGTTCGCACCGGAGACCCGTCTGGTATGGTGGAACGTTCTTTTAAAAACACACCCAGGCATCCTCAGCTGACCTCTAAAGTCCAATGTTTTCCCTCACTTTCCCCCTCTTTCTCTTTTTCTTTCTCTTGCGCTCTTTCTTTCTCTCTCTCATATGCAACAGCAGTCAGGTCATTAAGGCAGTAACTTAAAATAAATGTAAAAAAGAAAGGTTAAATCGTTGTGGCTATTTAAAGAACCTGATTTGAAACCGGAGGAAGGCTAGACCACCATGAGATTTGTCTCTGCTGTAGTGGAGTTGCTGCGTTAGCTTAGAGTCACTCTCTTATTAGGCGGCCTTTATGTCTGGAAAACTATGCCGTTGGTAGTCAACAGGAGAGCACAGCCTGACTCACTCTGACCTCAAACGGCTGTGTTCTGTGATGCAAGGGCCTAGCAAAGGGGGTCTAATGTTCTCTTTTAGGCCAGATGAGCTCTCCCTTCTCTGACTAAACATTTTCGTGTACCCGAGAAAGCGAGATAAAATAATCAGTCACCATTGAGAAATCCCAACTGTTTCCGTGCCGTTCCGAGGACACTGTAAAGATGATTATCAGCAGAGGGAATTTTCTCCTCCCGTTCACCTTTCCGGGTGATTTCTCAGATTCTTCCCCGACTTGTCGAGGACTCCAGGCCGGGTACGTACTCTGCATCTACGTCTCAAATTACACCCTTTTTTCCTTTCATAGTAGTGCACTGTATAGGGAATAGGGTGCCATTTGGGATGCATGGTTTAGCCTAGCGTTTCTAGACTGCTCCAAACTCCCAAGATGAGGGTTCTGCTTTCCATGTCCACCTATTGAGTTTTTGGCACCGGACACAGCTACTGCCACTGAAGATGTCTTTATATATGCCATTTAGCCGACGCTTTTATCCAAAGCGACTTACAGTCATGTGTGCATACATTCTACGTATGGGTGGTCCCGGGGATCGAACCCACTACCCTGGCGTTACAAGCGCCATGCTCTACCAACTGAGCCCCCTCCTCCTTACCCCCCTCCCCTTCTCACGTTCCCCATTTTCACATCTTCCCCAGTTCCCACACCTGTCTGCTTTTGTCCAAGGAGTGGCAGACTCCTTCTCACCATTTTCCATTCCACTCTTTCATACTCCCCCTCTCGTTCTCAGTTTCCTCCTCCCAGTAATTAGATTGTCTTGGTCCTCTGCTGCAGTGCAGCATGTCAATTACACCAAAATAACTTGTCCTGCCAAGACGTCCGTGCTCTAATTCTCCTACCGTAGGACATGCACGCTGAGGTGAGAGAGAGCTCGAGTGTGTGTGTGTGTGTGTGTGTGTGTGTGTGTGTGTGTCGAGGTAGTCGTTTGATGATGTCATTGGTGTGGAAACTTCGGAAGTGCGGCATCATGTCACTCCGAGACGACTGCAGGTGAGGGCAGGGTGGGTGATGGTCACTCAGAGACACCTCACTCTGGAGACGCCTCACTCTGGACACACCTCGCCCTGGAGACATCAAACTCTGGAGACACTTCGCCCTGGAGACGCTTCACAATGGAGACACCTCACTCTGGACACACCTCGCCCTGGAGACGCTTCACAATGGAGACACCTCACTCTGGACACACCTCGCCCTGGAGACATCTCACTCTGGAGACACCTCACTCTGGACACACCTCGCCCTGGAGACATCTCACTCTGGAGACACTTCGCCCTGGAGACACTTCGCCCTGGAGACACTTCGCCCTGGAGACTCCTCGCCCTGGAGACACTTCGCCCTGGAGACACTTCGCCCTGGAGACACTTCGCCCTGGAGACACTTCGCCCTGGAGACACCTCGCCCTGGAGACACTTCGCCCTGGAGACACCTCGCCCTGGAGACGCCTCGCCCTGGAGACACCTCGCCCTGGAGACACCTCGCCCTGGACACACCTCGCCCTGGAGACGCGTCATCCTGGAGACACCTCACTCTGGAGACACCTCACTCTGGAGACACCTCACTCTGGAGACACCTCGCCCTGGACACACCTCGCCCTGGAGACACCTCACCCTGGAGACACCTCGCTCTGGACACACCTCGCCCTGGAGACACCTCACCCTGGAGACACCTCACCCTGGAGACACCTCACTCTGCAGACACCTCACCCTGGAGACACCTCACTCTGGAGACGCCTCACCCTGTCATCTCTTTCTATGACCTTCAAACACAGTTACTTCCTTCCTTGTTTACTAACACCATGTGATGCCTGCAACACCCCTGGACAGCCCAATGGGTTGTGTGTGTGTGTGTGTGTGTAGTAATGGATTGTGGGAGTCTGACTAGGTTGAGGTATTCTAACCCTTCCCACCTGCTCTAGGCTGCCTGCTGAGGCTATGAAATAGGACACCCTGTTGGATGTAGGCGGTTGAGCAACTGGTCTGGAAAACAAGGCCATCTGGAAAGGGCTCTTTTTGAAGGAGCCGTTTGTCTCCTCTATAGGTCCTCTGGCTGCCATGATGTCCAGCACGGTGTGGTGTGTGTGTGCTGCCTAAACGTGCTTTGGATGTGTGTTCATTGATGCATATAAGTGTTTTGATTGTTGGTATTAATGAGTTGAATGACTAGTTCTTGATTCCATCCAGCATCAGTTGTTGTTGGGATTGAATGATTCGATACAAGACTGTTCTCGTATACCTGCCACCACAATGTGATTCTAGTCTCAGGAAGGTTTTAATATTGTCTTCAAATAAGCCCATCGGTCCCGTCTTCTACCCCACTAGAACGTGCTGTCTGTCTGGTGTGTCCGTCCCTAACTTTACTGTTGTCTACCAGGGGTGCTGCTGTTGTCATGGTGTTGATGTTTACATTTTATTAGGTCTCTGCGGTGGCAGCAACCGGAGCCGGTCGGCAAGGAAACAGCTGTTTGATCGGCGTGCTGAGCGAGTGTACTCTCCCAGTCTTAATTTGCAGGTTATTACTGTGGCTTTTGAAGCAAAATGTCGCCAATTGAGCGTCTCAAATGACTTCCCAGCGTCCCCCCCATTCAAAAGCGCAATGATATCAGCATTCGGCATGGGCTCTTGTTTATGCATTTGGAAGCAGAAGACACCTACTATTTACTCCCTATTGATCCCCACAGTGGACTCGTCATTAAAACCTTACAACCTAGTGGTCAAATACGCATGCTCCACTTGAGAGTGGGACGCTTGCTTGAATGTCTTCGGGTCTGCATCTATGAAGGTCAAGTACAAAATGTAGGAAGTGAACAATCTGGTTTAGATTTAATTCAATGTTGACACAAATGCAGTAAGATGCAACAAACTTCTACACATGTGACTGTACCTCACAAGCCAGTACAATAGACTACAGATGGAGAGAAACCTAACGCCCCATATAGTACCAAACAATACTACTCACCTGACATACAGGACAGGTGTGGACCAATGCTGCCTTGGCTGCAGTCTTCTGGTTGGCAGCTGCCCCTGCGATGGCATCAGTCAACAAGTTCAGTGGGCGTTAGATAACAACCCCCCCCCCCCACCACCACCAAATTGTTCAGAATAATGACTTAAACAGCTGAACAGCTGTTTGGCAGGAGTGTGTGTGTATAAGCTTTTGTTACAGCCCATACCTGATTACAAATCGTAGCCTATCGCTGTGATTCGGTATGTTGATTATTTAAGTCAGGTGTTAGAGCTGGGCTTGGACAAAACCCTTCACACACTCCTGGCCTTCAGGACTTTCTGTAATGACTGAAACAGACCAGAGCGGGAGAACAGTGTTCCAGGTTGAAACGGCTGACCTAGTTGAGAGGTGACAAGACTCAGGCACCGCCATTGGGGGGGCATCAATAACATGACAGTAGTTCTACCTCAAAGATGGTGCCGACAGACATGGCAGCTCTGCTTCTATATCCTAAGCAACTTTGCAGTATTTCGTTTTTGTGTGTGTGTGACATTATTAGCGTTTTTACATACAGCCAGCGGTAACTCACCAGCATTATTACCAGCAATACGACTTTCCTGATTTGGATCGTACCCCCCAGGGCAACTGAATTTATTCCAGAGGCTGCTCCAAAAGGCTGCCGGGCACACCGTCCACCACTTCAGAGTATATTACTGGCTAATGTTCAGTCTCTGGACAATAAAGTTGACGAGCTCAGGGAGAGGATCTCCTTCCAGAGAGACATCAGGGACTGGAACATACTTTCTCACGGAATCATGGCTCAAGATATCATCTCGAGATATACTGTCCCCGTCCCAAACGGCCAGCTGGATTCTCAGTACATCGCAGAGACGGGAATCAAGAACTTTCTGGGAAGAAGGGTGGTGGTCTATTTTTCATAAGGGAAAGGGGGATACGTAGTCAGTTGTCCAACTGAGGGGTGCGGGGGGCTGCCTTAATCATCATCCACGGCGTCCAGGAAACCGAGGTTTAACTGCCTTGTTCAGGGGCAGAAAGACAGATTTTTATCTTGTCAGCTTGGGGATTCCATCCAGCAACCTTCCGGTTACTGGCCCAACACTCTTAACCACTAGGCTACCTGCCACCCATTAACTACTCATGGTGTGATTGTGATAACATAGAGAAACTCAACAAATTTTGTTCACCCGACTTAGATTACCTCACAAATGCCGACCGTATTACCTCCCAGGAGAATTCTCTTTTGGTTAATGTCACAGCCGTGTATATTCAGCCCTTAAGGAACTACACTTGACTTTATGAAAACTGGAAACCACATATACTGAGGCCCCATATATTGCAGCTGGGGATTTTAACAAAGCAAATTTGAGTAAAACGCTACCGAAGTTATAGCAACACATTGAGTGTAGTACTCGCTCTGGTAAAACACTCGATCACTGCTATGCTTACACGGCTCTCACCCACCCTCCCTTCAAATCATAGTGGCATTGATATGAGATTTTGTTAGATACTACTGCTCTTTTGGAGCTAGGCACACAAGCCTTTCACTACACCCGCAATAACAACTTAAAATGATCTGATGATAGCACAACAGTAAACAAAGATAGTAGCATATTTCAACCCTGCAGGTGCTACACAAAATGCAGAAATAAAATATAAAACATGCCTTACCTTTTGACGAGCTTCTTTTGTTGGCACTCCAATATGTCCCATAAACATCACAATTGGTCCTTTTGTCCGATTAATTCCGTCCATATATATCCAAAATGTCCATTTATTTGGCGTGTTTGATCCAGAAAAAAACAGCTTCCAAAATGCGCAACGTCACTACAACATTTTTCAAACTTTGACTAAATATTTCAAACTACTTTTGTAAAACAACTTTAGGTATTTTTAAACGTTAATAATCAATCAAATTGAAGACTGGTCTATCTGTGTTCAATACAGGAAGACAACAAACCAAGCTACTTTTCAAGTCTTGCGCAACTCTCAATAGTGTTACGCAGTTCCTAGTTGGCCCTACTTCTTCATTGCACAAATGAATAACCTCAACCAAATTCCAAAGACTGGTGACATCCTGTGGAAGCGGTAGGAACCGAAAACAAGTTCCTAAGGAATATCGTTTGCCAATGAGAACTGAGTGAACAGACAGAGACCTAAAAAATAGTAATTTCTAAACGTTTAGTCCTCTTTGTTTTGCCTGCTACATAAATTCTGTTATACTCACAGACATGATTCAAACAGTTTTAGAAACTTCAGTGTTTTTTATCCAAAACGACTAATAATATGCATATCTTATATTCTTGGCATGAGTAGCAGGAAGTTGAAATTGGGTATGCTATTTATCCAAATGTGAAAATGCTGCCCCCTATACCTTAAGAAGTTAACAGAACTTTAGCCAATTTATGAATGACTAAATTTAGCTAACATTAGATTCTAAAATTCGCCTTGATTCGGCAGTCTCGCTCATATCGGCATAATCCTGGTGACGTGAAGCATTTTATAGGCATTTGTAGTTCTGTTATAATAGCCACATTAGCAGCTAATTACATTTCATTTTTGTGGTGGGGTAAATACAGGCAAAAATATTGATACATGTTGCCCTTGTCCGAGAGAGATGTACACCAAGCTTACACAAAACACAGCCCCCGAGAATTCACAATGGACATAGTGGTGGAAAACCAATTGGAACTATTTCCATTTTTTTGGGTGTGTGTGTGTGTGTGTGTGTGTGTGTGTGTGTGTGTGTGTGTGTGTGTGTGTGTGTGTGTGTGTGTGTGTGTGTGTGTGTGTGTGTGTGTAGTCCATTTGCCCAGATTATTTTGGGGATGTCTCATTCGCTTTAGTCAGTTTTTGTAGATGTTTCTTATGATTTATGCTCCATACTGTTTCGTTGAACATGTTTGTACTGCGGCCACCAAATGTCTTATTCAGCATTTAATTTTTTTATTTATTAACACTGTTAAATAGTGTTGACAATGGTTTGTCTGTTTTGATATTCCGTAGATCGTCTATTTGTGGAGATGACACGTTTTCGCCCCCCCCGAGCCCCCATCCTTGTAACAACAGTTTACACTAAACACGTCTTGAAATCTAGTCTGAGATGGCTTTTTACAAATCAAACTTGTCGCAATTCATTTGCATCAATGGATACTCCACCCGTTCAGCATAAATCAACTGTAGGCTGTAGGGAAAGGCTCTGAGGGAAGTAATGCAGAATAAAGTGCCAGTGTCCTATCCAGTTAAAATGGGGATTTGTCTGGGTGTGTCCATGTCCGTCAGTCCATGAGTGGGGGGTTGCACGTAGGTGATTTACCTCCGCTGCTAGGGACATTAATTAGAAGCCACGGAGGACACTCTTTTGGGAGGTGGACAAGAAGCTTGCCGCAACACACCCCAGTAGTCTGAGTGTGTGTCTGAGAGAACGCTGCGACAAGTGGGTGTCCTTTATCCATGGTGACCAGAGCGAAGAGAATGAGGGGAAAAGGGGAGGGGGAGACAGAAGGAGAGGTGAGGTGAAAAGGGGAGGGGGAGACAGAAGGAGAGGTGAGGTGAAAAGGGGAGGGGGAGACAGAAGGAGAGGTGAGGTGAAAAGGGGAGGGGGAGACAGAAGGAGGGGTGAGGTGAAAAGGGGAGGGGGAGACAGAAGGAGAGGTGAGGAAAAGGGGAGGGGGAGACAGAAGGAGGTGAGGTGAAAAGGGGAGGGGGAGACAGAAGGAGAGGTGAGGTGAAAAGGGGAGGGGGAGACAGAAGGAGAGGTGAGGTGAAAAGGGGAGGGGGAGACAGAAGGGAGGGGGAGGTAAGGGAGGGGGAGACAGAAGGGAGGGGGAGACGTGAAAGGGGAGGGGGAGACGAGAGGGAGGGGGAGACGTGAGAGGGAGGGGGAGACGAAGGAGAGGGGAGGGGGAAAAGGGGAGGGGGAGACGAGAGGGAGAGGGGAGACGTCGAGAGGGAGGGGGGAGACGTCGAGAGGGAGGGGGGAGACGTCGAGAGGGAGGGGGGAGACGTCGAGAGGGAGGGGGGAGACGTCGAGAGGGAGGGGGGAGACGTCGAGAGGGAGGGGGAGACGTCGAGAGGGAGGGGGGAGACGGTGATAACGGTGGCGTTCACAACACTGCACATGTCTCTGGTGTGCAACTCTCCCCATCACACATAATGAACAGTCAAGGTCATGCTGCAACTGTCACCTCTGCCTTTCTGCTCCATGGACTGGCTACACATTTCACACTTCACTACACACTTCACTACACATTTCACACTTCACTACACAGGGGGACACATTTCACAGACACAGGGGGAGACATTTCACACTTCAGGGACTGCTACACATTTCACACTTCACTACACTGCTACACATTTCACACAACACTGCACATGTCTACACACTGGTGTGCAACTCTCACCACATTTCACACTACACATGAACATTTCAAGGTCATGCTGCAACTGTCACCTCTGCCTTTCTGCTCCATGGTCTTCACTTCACTACACACTGCTACACATTTCACACTTCACTACACACTGCTACACATTTCACACTTCACTACACACTTCACTACACATTTCACACTTCACTACACACTTCACTACACATTTCACACTTCACTACACACTTCACTACACATTTCACACTTCACTACACACTTCACTACACATTTCACACTTCACTACACACTTCACTACACATTTCACACTTCACTACACACTTCACTACACATTTCACACTTCACTACACACTGCTACACATTTCACACTTCACTACACACTTCACTACACATTTCACACTTCACTACACACTTCACTACACATTTCACACTTCACTACACACTTCATTACACATTTCACACTTCACCACACACTGCTACACATTTCACACTTCACTACACATTCACTACACACTTCACACACACATTTCACTTCACAACACACTGCTACACATTTCACACTTCACTACACATTTCACACACACTTCACTACACACTTCACTACTACACATTTCACACTTCACTACACACTTCATTACACATTTACACTTCACTACACATTTACACTTCTTCACGTCTTTCTGTCTGTCAGATGCAGGGCTGAAGAGCACCAATCCAGCCTCACCTTTTTACTTGGAAGTTTACTTGAAGTGTGACCTTTTCAGTGCCCATCCGTGACTAGTGCTCGTCAAGGGTCAGTGGTAGAAGTGAGAAATGGGACCCAGGAGGGAGAGTGAGCGAGTGGGTGGTAGGCTGTCTGGTGCGCTGGCCTCCGGCCGGGCTGGGCCCTCTACAGAGAAAGTAATTAAGCGAGCCCCCGTGGGGGGGGCATGTCATTATTCAACAGATTGGAACGGATCGCCAAGCCCCCAGAAGTCATTAGGCATGGATACGCATCACACTAATGGATCTGGAGATGATCTGGGCTGGTAGGGACAGATTGAATAGGTCATTTTATTAAATGGAGATACAGTTGATGGCCATTTCTCATGATGAGGATGGTGATGAAGGTTGTAGAGAAGGTGTACTGTACGTAAAGATTATGATCAATCACTGCCCAAAACATGATCCAAGTCTAGCTAGAGTGGGTTAGGTTTTGGTGGTCAGAGAAGGCCTGATGAAAAGAGATCATGGTGAATTTACATCCTGATTCGCCCCCTTGTCCTCAGTATGGGTGGTTCCTGTGGTGTCGACTAGAGAATATGTATGGTTCCTGTGGTGTCGACTAGAGAATATGTATGGTTCCTGTGGTGTAGACTAGAGAATATGTATGGCTCCTGTGGTGTCGACTAGAGAATATGTATGGTTCCTGTGGTGTCGACTAGAGAATATGTATGGTTCCTGTGGTGTCGACTAGAGAATATGTATGGTTCCTGTGGTGTAGACTAGAGAATATGTATGGTTCCTGTGGTGTCGACTAGAGAATATGTATGGTTCCTGTGGTGTAGACTAGAGAATATGTATGGTTCCTGTGGTGTAGACTAGAGAATATGTATGGTTCCTGTGGTTTAGACTGGAGAATATCCCATGGTTCCTGTGGTCCATCCCACCAGAGAATATCTCCATGGTTCCTGTGGTCTCCTAGAGAATATGTATGGTTCCTGTCCATCCCACCACCCTAGAGAATACCCTCCTGTCCATCCCACCACTCCTCTCCTCTCCATCCCAGAACCCTCTCCTTCCATCCCACCACTAGAGAATCCATCCCATGGTTCCTCTCATTTACCCCTCGAGAATCCATCCCACCACCCCTCTCCTCTCCATCCCACCACCCCTCTCCTCTCCATCCCACCACCCTCTCCTCTCCATCCCACCACCCCTCTCCTCTCCATCCCACCACCCCTCTCCTCTCCATCCCACCACCCTCTCCTCTCCATCCCACCACCCTCTCCTCTCCATCCCACCACCCTCTCCTCTCCATCCCACCATCCCTCTCCTCTCCATCCCATCTCCTCTCATCCCACCACCCCTCCTCCATCCCACCATCTCCTCTCCATCCCACCACCCCCCTCCTCTCCATCCCACCACCCTCTCCTCTCCATCCCACCACCCCCTCCTCTCCATCCCACCACCCCCTCCTCTCCATCCCACCACCCTCTCCTCTCCATCCCACCACCCCTCTCCTCTCATCCCACCACCCTCTCCTCTCATCCCACCACCCTCCTCTCCTCTCATACCATGGTTCCTCCATTTAGACTCTCCTCTCATCCCACCACCCCCTCCTCTCATCCCACCACCCCTCTCCTCTCCATCCCACCATCCCACCCCCCATCCCATCCCTCTCATCCCATCCCTCCATCCCATCTCCTCTCATCCCACCACCCCCTCCTCTCATCCCACCACCCCTCTCCTCTCATCCCACCACCCCTCTCCTCTCATCCCACCAGAATCCTCTCATCCCACCACCCTTCCTCTCATCCCACCACCCTCTCCTCTCATCCCACCACCCTCTCCTCTCATCCCACCACCCTCTCCTCTCATCCCACCACCCATCCTCTCATCCCACCACCCTCTCCTCTCTCATCCCACCACCCTCTCCTCTCATCCCACCACCCTCTCCTCTCATCCCCCACCCTCTCCTCCATCCCCCACCCCTCCTCTCATCCCACCACCCTCTCCTCTCATCCCACCACCCCTCTACTCTCCACCCCTCTCATCCCACCCCTCCATCCCATCTCCTCTCATCCCACCCCTCCATCCCATCTCCTCTCATCCCACCCTCCATCCCATCCCATCCCACCATCCCATCTCCTCTCATCCCACCATCCCATCTCCTCTCATCCCACCACCCCTCTCCTCTCATCCCACCACCCCTCTCCTCTCATCCCACCACCCCTCCTCTCATCCCACCACCCTCTCCTCTCATCCCACCACCCCTCCCTCATCTCATCCCACACCTCTCATCCTCATCCCACCATCCCCTCTCCTCTCATCCCACCCCCCTCTCCTCTCATCCCCCCCCCCCCTCCTCCCCCCCCACCCCCCCCCCCTCTCCTCCCCCCCCCCTCTCCTCTCATCCCACCACCCTCTCCTCTCATCCCCCCACCCTCTCCCCTCATCCCACCTCCCCTCTCCACTCATCCCACCACCCCTCTCCACTCATCCCACCACCCTCTCCACTCATCCCACCACCCCTCTCCACTCATCCCACCACCCCTCTCCACTCATCCCACCACCCCTCTCCACTCATCCCACCTCCCCTCTCCACTCATCCCCATCCCACCATCCCACCACCCCGCTCCACTCATCCCACCACCCCTCTCCACTCATCCCACCACCCCTCTCCTCTCATCCCACCACCCCTCTCCTCTCATCCCACCACCCCTCTCCTCTCATCCCACCACCCCTCTCCTCTCATCCCACCACCCTCTCCTCTCATCCCACCACCCCTCTCCTCTCCATCCCACCACCCCTCCTCTCCATCCCTCCACCCTCTCCATCCCATCCCCCCTCTCCTCTCATCCCACCACCCCTCTCCTCATCATCCCATCCCACCCCCCTCTCCTCTCATCCCACCACCCCTCTCCTCTCATCCCACCACCCCTCTCCTCTCATCCCTCCTCTCCTCTCATCCCTCCACCCTCCTCTCATCCCTCCATCCCCCTCCTCTCTCATCCCTCCACCCCTCTCCTCTCATCCCACCACCCCTCTCCTCTCATCCCACCACCCCTCTCCTCTCATCCCACCACCCCTCTCTCTCATCCCACCACCCCCTCTCCTCTCATCCCACCACCCCTCTCCTCTCATCCCACCTCCCCTCTCCTCTCATCCCACCACCCCTCTCCTCTCATCCCACCACCCTCTCCACTCCATCCCACCACCTCTCCATCCCACCCTCTCTCCTCTCCCCTCCACCCTCTCCTCTCATCCCACCACCCCTCTCATCCCACCACCCCTTCTTCTCTCATCCCACCACCCCTCTCCTCCCTACAATATTTTTCTTATTTTAAAGGTATTCCACTCTTATCCTACCTCCCATCCCACCTCCCTGATGGGCCCAGGGCTCAGGTTAGAGAACGAGAACAGGCCAGCCTGGGCCCAGGTTAGAGAACGAGAACAGGCCTGATGGGCCTAGGGCCCAGGTTAGAGAACGAGAACAGGCCTGACGGGCCCAGGGCTCAGGTTAGAGAATGAAAACAGGCATGATGGGCCCAGGGCCCAGGTTAGAGAACGAGAACAGGCCTGACGGGCCCAGGTTGAGAACGAGAACAGGCCTGACGGGCCCAGGTTGAGAACGAGAACAGGCCTGACGGGCCCAGGTTGAGAACGAGAACAGGCCTGACGGGCCCAGGGCCCATGTTAGAGAACGAGAACAGGCCTGACGGGCTCAGGTTGAGAACGAGAACAGGCCTGACGGGCTCAGGTTGAGAACGAGAACAGGCCTGATGGGCTCAGGTTGAGAACGAGAACAGGCCTGACGGGCCCAGGGCTCAGGTTAAGAACAAGAACAGGCCTGACGGGCCCAGGTTAGAGAACGAGAACAGGCCTGACGGGCCCAGGGCTCAGGTTAGAGAACGGGCCCAGGGCCCAGGTTAGAGAACGAGAACAGGCCTGACGGGCCCAGGTTGAGAACGAGAACAAGCCTGACGGGCCCAGGGCCCAGGTTAGAGAACGAGAACAGGCCTGACGGGCTCAGGTTGAGAACGAGAACAGGCCTGACGGGCTCAGGTTGAGAACGAGAGCAGGCCTGACGGGCCCAGGGCTCAGGTTAAGAACGAGAACAGGCCTGACGGACCCAGGGCTCAGGTTAGAGAACGAGAACAGGCCTGACGGGCCCAGGGCCCAGGTTAGAGAACGAGAACAGGCCTGATGGGCCCAGGGCTCAGGTTAAGAACGAGAACAGGCCTGACGGGCCCAGACACCGCATTACTTGGATGTTAATTAGTGATGGGCAGGGTCATCGCCCTTTCTCCAATATCTCACTCTCTGTCTGTGTGTCTCTCTGTGTGGCTGTCTGTGGGGGAGCTTTATTGGCATGGGAAACAAGTGTTTGCCAAGTAAAAAAATAAAACAAAAACAAAGCGAATTAAACGAAAACCAAAACACAGACATTAACAGTAAACATGACCAAAACACAGACATTAACAGTAAACATGACCAAAACACAGACAGACATTAACAGTAAACATGACCAAAACACAGACAGACATTAACAGTAAACATGACCAAAACACAGACAGACATTAACAGTAAACATGACCAAAACACAGACAGACATTAACAGTAAACATGACCAAAACACAGACAAACATTAACAGTAAACATGACCAAAACACAGACAGACAGTAAACATGACCAAAACACAGACAGACAGTAAACATGACCAAAACACAGACAGACAGTAAACATGACCAAAACACAGACAGACAGTAAACATGACCAAAACACAGACAAACATTAACAGTAAACATGACCAAAACACAGACAGACATTAACAGTGTTTGTCCCATTTTGTGAATTATTGGTTGGTGAGACCTCACAACCAGGAAATGGGTCCTAGAACTGATTTGGTGTATTTTTGTTGTTGACAGATCCTAATTGTGGGATGTCAATTATTTAAATAAATTGCCGGTATAGACGGCCCTTCTTGCCTTGCCCTCTCTCCACTCCAGTCTGATGGGGAATAAGCTGGTTGTGGGGGAACTGTACATAGCAAAGGTGAGGAAAACAGTAGTAATGACTGAATGCTAAAACCCAAACTGTCACCCGGGAGACGTGTGTAGTAAGGGAGGAGCTTTGTTTGTGATATTATGGTGAACCATAATGCAAAATATGCTGCTTTCAAAGCTGATCGCCACCAAAACTTTATTTATTCACGGAATCTCTCTCACGACTCTCGCAAAGATGCTCTGTTACCTCTGCGAACTCTCTCTCGCGTCTCTCCCAAAGATGCTCTGTTACCTCTGCAAACTCTCTCTCGCGTCTCTCCCAAAGATGCTCTGTTACCTCTGCGAACTCTCTCTCGCGTCTCTCCCAAAGATGTTCTGTTACCTCTGCAAACTCTCTCTCGCGTCTCTCCCAAAGATGCTCTGTTACCTCTGCGAACTCTCTCTCTCGCGTCTCTCCCAAAGATGCTCTGTTACCTCTGCGAACTCTCTCTCGCGTCTCTCCCAAAGATGCTCTGTTACCTCTGCGAACTGACTCCTGGCTGCATCCCTTTTGCCTCGTAATGACATCATTACTAGTTTGAGACGTCACACACATTTATAAAAGCTACTTCTATGCAAATGTTGTTGATCAATACAATAAAATAGGTCCCCCAAAAAATACTAATCTGTAGCCCTGTGAAATCTGCCAAAACAAGCTGGATAACTCGATGCATTCATCTCCCCTGGCCTAGGCTACTTCCTGATTTACCCAGTTGGTTAATAGAGATTTTCCTTTCAAATAAATGATTACCATTATGTAGTTTGATTGGTGAAAAGTGAATTGATTTAATGCGTACATGGCGATCTCTGAAAAATGGACGTGTAATGTAATGCTATTGAACTCCAAAAGATACCCAACGATTGAACAGACCAGTAGCTGAGTTTGTCTGGATCTGGTGTGCTTTGGAGGTCACTTCTGCTGGGTGGAGTGTTCCAATCGGCCAATCATGTCTCAGAGAGATGTCTACAGCGCATGGGCATAGGTTGTAATCATGTTCTGCATATGTAAATATGTTACAATAGACCACATACTCTCGTCTCCCCTGGTAAGAGGAACGGGGCCAATATGTGAGCTGTGGCATAATAGCCCCGGGTGCCTGAACGATTGGTGGGAAATATGTCACCACTCAGTGCGGTGCCTGAGGTAGACACATTTCCTGTTGCACTCACGTCTTACTGTATGAAAAAGGAAGTGTTGCTCATTTACAATCCTCTAGTGACAACTCGATTTTCATATTCTTTGTGCTTGTCCCTGCTAAGCCCCCCAATACACTCAGAGACCCTTCGCCATGATCTAATTTCCACTTCCTTTCCCATCCAGAGCTGCGGATGAGGCAAACAAACATTTGCACATTGTATACTTCCTTAACGCTTTTGGTAGAGCCCCGGTAACCCGCCTGCCTCAGAGCCCAGGGGAGCCAGTCAACTTCAGAGTGAAGAGTAGGGCGTCGGCAAGGAGTTTCTCAGTGCCCCCGGGCTGGCCCCCCTCCGCCTGCCGAGTGCCGATAACAGGGGTGTAAACAAAGCCCCTTTAATGTCACTAAGCCTCCTTCCTGGGAGGCCCTCTGAGGTGGGGGCCGGGGCAAGGCGGATGGAGGTGGATGGGGCGGCTGTGTGCGTGTCGATTCGCAAGGGTTTGAGGAAACTGAGATAAAAGTTTGGGAGAGAAAAAAACTGGCGGCGAAAAGGTCCCAGTGTCTCTAATCTCCTAATGCCTTAAATGAGGAAAGGGAATTGGTTGCTCAGAGAACGGGCCTCCGCTGAGAGAGAGAGCCGGCGGAGAGTTCTTGTCGAGTTTGCAAAAATAAATAAATCGTTTATGCATGCATTTCATTCAACAGATAAAGGACGAGACGGATGAGTTTGGGTCAGAACAGAGGTGGAGGAATGGGAATTCATATCCTGAATTTGTCATTTGTACAGTTAGTGCTGGTTATGTTAAAGCACTTTCTCTCCAGTGAATCAGAATGGATGCTGATTATATGGTTGGTTAGCCAGCCTGGCTGTTGAAGCTGCTCATATTCACCATACTGTAACTAGATGTATATTTCTAGTACTGCCCTGTGGCCATAGCTACCCGTTATCAGCCATGTTTGTTTGTTGAAATGGCTGAATTGTGACAGACATGCACACATACTCAAAAACAGGCTGTCTTTTATAGCGATTCCATGCACGTCACCAGACTCACTCAGGTCAAGTGACTCTTTCTACCGAAGTCTTCATGTGTTTGTCTGTTCTCTGAAAGAGGACAACATGTTTGGCTTTGTATTGTTTTATGGTTTACGATTGGCGGTCCTCCTTTTAACTGGCCTCAGCACCTTCGCTGCAGGATAAAGACCTGATCTAGTGCTTGTTGCAGGTTAGAGATGATCTGGGACATGGAGCACAATAAGGGGTGATGAGAGGGGGGTTCTGTTGCAACTTCTCATGGGGACAGTTCTTAGCTCTGTTTGAATTGCCGGTTTGAAATCAAATCCCTCGTTCATCAAAGCGTTGCTTTTTCCTCTCTTCTATTGAATGTTTTGATGGGGCTGGTATTTCTGTCCCGGATGTTTAATGTGGCCCTGCGTTGGCTGACATTTTGAGCCGCGTGGATATTTCCTGGAGTAGAGAGCGTGTTGACGGCTCAGCCAGACATCGCCAAACATGGCTGCCGCCCACTCCCCTCTTAAATAGATATATTCCCCCAGTCCCTTCACGACTCTATGACCTTGAACCACTCCTATCACCACCCATATCATGCATGTCAAAGGCAGAGTATTTAGAGCCACTGGAAAAACTGTCTCAACTTTGGGAGAAGGGACATTGCCCCCCCTGCTATCCTGCCCCTTCTGGCAGTAATTACCGTCTTGTTCCAGTATTCAAATGAGCAATTTCCCTACGTTCCTGCAAGCCCCTGCTCTGTCATGTACGATCAGCATCAACATATTCATGGCCAGGGAGAATTCACTTCTCTTTCTTATCTGCCTGAGAGCAGTTGCACAGAGATATTTAATTATTTATGTCCATATCAGTATAGGAACTCCTTTCATAACCAAGACTCTCCTCAGATGCGGTTTACAGATGCTAGTGAAGGTCTTCTCTGGCTGTATCTTGACATCAACATATAGCCGGGTAATTGGCTGGCAAATTATAGTATTGCACACAAGCATTAATTGTACCCCTGGCTGGGGTTGGATTAACACCGAGTATATCTGACCTTAAATAGCCATATATCCATGTTGACAGATGGTGTGAAGAAGTATCTTGCCTCAGAATGACTCTGGCAAGTTGAGCTATTTTTTTTAAATCTGTGAGTAAGGTTGCTAGCTAGCTGTAGAGGTTATGCTTCACCCAGACACCTTGCCCCTGTCGCCTTCAAGTGTCGCTGAGCTCTTGCTTGTGATGTCAGACTGCTGGCTGATGGAGGAACCCCTATGGGTAGAGACTGTGCCTGGGAGCTGGGTCCTCTTCTCTCATCTGCTGCTTCCACCGTGATGGAGACTGACAGTTTGCTCCTCCTCTGCCTAAAATCCCTGCTAGATACGCTACTGGACAGGAGGACACGTGCCCCCCGATGCCTTGCCATCACACCACCCCCTCACCACTGTAGTGACCAGAGTTCACCAAACAGACGTTGGCCCTTGCCTGCCCTCTTGTCTACCCGAGCTCCATAGTAACAGTAACGTCATCCACAGGGAAACGGGAGGGTCTGGAACTCTTACACGTCACCTTGCATAGCTTAGCACTCTGTGTACGGTAAACAAACCCTGTTTACCATTCAACCACCCTCCCCTTCCCCCTTTCACCATTCTTATGTTTTTAGTTTGCTGAATAATGTTGGATTATTTATTATTATTATTTTGAACCCCCCCCCTCCACCATAGTTCCCTGTAGTTTCATTTATATTTTCTCCTCAAGAAAAAAAATGTTTTTTTCAGCTTGGATTCTGGTGATCCTGGTCTCAGTCCGGTGCCGTAATGTTGGCTCGGCAGCAGGTTGCACTTCTGGGAACACCAGGGACTCGTACATGTGAACTTGAAATCCGTCTGTTTTTTTATTAGGCCAGGAAAAATAATCTTAATCTCACATGTTCACCTGTTGTCTGGAATCTGCTGTCATGGCAGCAATGAGCCAATATCACGTGTCCCACGGAATGAAAGCTGAGGGATCAACATAATGAAATAAACCACACCAGGAGACCAGTTTTGAATTCTGGGGTAAAAATATATTGGAGGGTGTAGTTGCCCATTAATTTCAATTGCGCACCTCAAGAGACTGGTGTCTGTCTGGCTAGTGGTGTTTCTGTGCTGCAGCACCATAGTAATCACCAGGGTGAATACAAAACACCATGATATCATTCTGCCTGCCAGGGTTAATACAAACCACCATGATATCATTCTGCCTGCCAGGGTTAATACAAACCACCATGATATCATTCTGCCAGGGTTAATACAAACCACTATGATATCATTCTGCCAGGGTTAATACAAACCACTATGATATCATTCTGCCAGGGTTAATACAAACCACTATGATATCATTCTGCCTGCCAGGGTTAATACAAACCACCATGATATCATTCTGCCTGCCAGGGTTAATACAAACCACCATGATATCATTCTGCCTGCCAGGGTTAATACAAACCACCATGATATCATTCTGCCTGCCAGGGTTAATACAAACCACCATGATATCATTCTGCCAGGGTTAATACAAACCACCATGATATCATTCTGCCTACAAACCACCATGATATCATTCTGCCAGGGTTAATACAAACCACCATGATATTCTGCCAGGGTTAATCTGATATCATTCTGCCAGGGTTAATACAAACCACCATGATATCATTCTGCCAGGGTTAATACAAACCACCATGATATCATTCTGCCAGGGTTAATACAAACCACCATGATATCATTCTGCCCAGGGTTAATACAACCCACTATGATATCATTTTGCCTGCCAGGGTTAATACAAACCACCATGATATCATTCTGCCAGGGTTAATACAAACCACCATGATATCATTCTGCCTGCCAGGGTTAATACAACCCACCTTGATATCATTCTGCCAGGGTTAATACAAACCACAACCCACCATGATATCATTCTGCCAGGGTTAATACAAACCACCATGATATCATCATTCTGATATCATTCTGCCAGGGTTAATACAAACCACCATGATATCATCTGCCTGCCAGGGTTAATACAACCCACCTTGATATCATTCTGCCAGGGTTAATACAAACCACCATGATATCATTCTGCCAGGGTTAATACAAACCACCATGATATCATTCTGCCAGGGTTAATACAAACCACCATGATATCATTCTGCCAGGGTTAATACAAACCACCATGATATCATTCTGCCAGGGTTAATACAAACCACCATGATATCATTCTGCCTGCCAGGGTTAATACAACCCACCTTGATATCATTCTGCCTGCCAGGGTTAATACAACCCACCTTGATATCATTCTGCCAGGGTTAATACAAACCACCATGATATCATTCTGCCTGCCAGGGTTAATACAACCCACCTTGATATCATTCTGCCAGGGTTAATACAAACCACCATGATATCATTCTGCCTGCCAGGGTTAATACAACCCACCTTGATATCATTCTGCCAGGGTTAATACAAACCACCATGATATCATTCTGCCTGCCAGGGTTAATACAACCCACCTTGATATCATTCTGCCAGGGTTAATACAAACCACCATGATATCATTCTGCCTGCCAGGGTTAATACAACCCACCTTGATATCATTCTGCCAGGGTTAATACAAACCACCATGATATCATTCTGCCTGCCAGGGTTAATACAAACCACCTTGATATCATTCTGCCAGGGTTAATACAAAACTTGATATCACCAGGGTTAATGATATCATTCTGCCAGGGTTAATACAAACCACCATGATTAATACAAACCACCATGATATCATTCTGCCTGCCAGGGTTAATACAAACCACCATGATATCATTCTGCCTGCCAGGGTTAATACAAACCACTATGATATCATTCTTCCTGCCAGGGTTAATACACACCACCATGATATCATTCTGCCAGGGTTAATACAAACCACTATGATATCATTCTGCCTGCCAGGGTTAATACAAAACCACCATGATATCATTCTGCCTGCCAGGGTTAATACAAACCACCTTGATATCATTCTGCCAGGGTTAATACAAACCACCTTGATATCATTCTGCCAGGGTTAATACAAACCACCTTGATATCATTCTGCCAGGGTTAATACAAACCACTATGATATAATTCTGCCAGGGTTAATACAAACCACCATGATATCATTCTGCCAGGGTTAATACAAACCACCATGATATCATTCTGCCTGCCATGGTTAATACAAACCACCATGATATCATTCTGCCTGCCAGGGTTAATACAAACCACCATGATATCATTCTGCCTGCCAGGGTTAATACAAACCACCATGATATCATTCTGCCAGGGTTAATACAAACCACCATGATATCATTCTGCCTGCCAGGGTTAATACAAACCACCATGATATCATTCTGCCAGGGTTAATACAAACCACTATGATATCATTCTGCCTGCCAGGGTTAATACAAACCACCATGATATCATTCTGCCTGCCAGGGTTAATACAAACCACCATGATATCATTCTGCCAGGGTTAATACAAACCACCATGATATCATTCTGCCTGCCAGGGTTAATACAACCCACCTTGATATCATTCTGCCAGGGTTAATACAAACCACCATGATATCATTCTGCCAGGGATAATACAAATCTCTATGATATCATTCTGCCTGCCAGGGTTAATACAACCCACCTTGATATCATTCTGCCAGGGTTAATACAAACCACCTTGATATCATTCTGCCAGGGTTAATACAAACCACTATGATATCATTCTGCCAGGGTTAATACAAACCACCATGATATCATTCTGCCAGGGTTAATACAAACCACCATGATATCATTCTGCCTGCCAGGGTTAATACAAACCACCATGATATCATTCTGCCTGCCAGGGTTAATACAAACCACTATGATATCATTCTTCCTGCCAGGGTTAATACACACCACCATGATATCATTCTGCCAGGGTTAATACAAACCACTATGATATCATTCTGCCTGCCAGGGTTAATACAAAACCACCATGATATCATTCTGCCTGCCAGGGTTAATACAAACCACCTTGATATCATTCTGCCAGGGTTAATACAAACCACCTTGATATCATTCTGCCAGGGTTAATACAAACCACCTTGATATCATTCTGCCAGGGTTAATACAAACCACCTCATGATATATATCATTCTCTGCCAGGGTTAATACAAACCACCATGATATCATTCTGCCAGGGTTAATACAAACCACCATGATATCATTCTGCCTGCCATGGTTAATACAAACCACCATGATATCATTCTGCCTGCCAGGGTTAATACAAGCCACCATGATATCATTCTGCCTGCCAGGGTTAATACAAACCACCATGATATCATTCTGCCAGGGTTAATACAAACCACTATGATATCATTCTGCCTGCCAGGGTTAATACAAACCACCATGATATCATTCTGCCTGCCATGGTTAATACAAACCACCATGATATCATTCTGCCTGCCAGGGTTAATACAAACCACTATGATATCATTCTGCCTGCCAGGGTTAATACAAACCACCATGATATCATTCTGCCTGCCAGGGTTAATACAAACCACTATGATATCATTCTGCCTGCCAGGGTTAATACAAACCACCATGATATCATTCTGCCTGCCAGGTTAATACAAACCACCATGATATCATTCTGCCAGGGTTAATACAAACCACTATGATATCATTCTGCCTGCCAGGGTTAATACAAACCACTATGATATCATTCTGCCAGGGTTAATACAAACCACCATGATATCATTCTGCCAGGGTTAATACAAACCACCATGATATCATTCTGCCTGCCAGGGTTAATACAAACCACCTTGATATCATTCTGCCTGCCAGGGTTAATACAAACCACTATGATATCATTCTTCCTGCCAGGGTTAATACACACCACCATGATATCATTCTGCCAGGGTTAATACAAACCACTATGGTATCATTCTGCATGCCAGGGTTAATACAAAACCACCATGATATCATTCTGCCTGCCAGGGTTAATACAAACCACCATGATATCATTCTGCCAGGGTTAATACAAACCACTATGATATCATTCTGCCTGCCAGGGTTAATACAAACCACTATGATATCATTCTGCCTGCCAGGGTTAATACAAACCACCATGATATCATTCTGCCTGCCAGGGTTAATACAAACCACCTTGATATCATTCTGCCAGGGTTAATACAAACCACTATGATATCATTCTGCCAGGGTTAATACAAACCACCATGATATCATTCTGCCAGGGTTAATACAAACCACCATGATATCATTCTGCCTGCCAGGGTTAATACAAACCACCATGATATCATTCTGCTTGCCAGGGTTAATACAAACCACTATGATATAATTCTGCCAGGGTTAATACAAACCACCATGATATCATTCTGCCAGGGTTAATACAAACCACCATGATATCATTCTGCCTGCCAGGGTTAATACAAACCACCATGATATCATTCTGCCTGCCATGGTTAATACAAACCACCATGATATCATTCTGCCTGCCAGGGTTAATACAAACCACCATGATATCATTCTGCCTGCCAGGGTTAATACAAACCACTATGATATCATTCTGCCTGCCAGGGTTAATACAAACCACCATGATATCATTCTGCCAGGGTTAATACAAACCACCATGATAGCATTCTGCCTGCCAGGGTTAATACAAACCACCATGATATCATTCTGCCAGGGTTAATACAAACCACCATGATATCATTCTGCCTGCCAGGGTTAATACAAACCACCTTGATATCATTCTGCCAGGGTTAATACAAACCACTATGATATCATTCTACCAGGGTTAATACAAACCACCATGATATCATTCTGCCAGGTAAGCCTACTCTGCAGTTTATATTTTATTTGGGAAGGTTTTATGGGAAAGCCTTTAGAAGTGACTGTTTTGGCATCGCCAACTGGCTACAGGAAGTGGTCGACAAAGGCATTCCCATGCCGGTAACTTCAGAAGGTTGCAAGAAATACCAATGACTGTTGCGTTCTTTACATAAGGCTAAGGAACTGAAGAAAATAACTGTTCCCAAATGCTCAGTGTGACCAACCGCCAACAGGCTTGTAAAATATTCACATTTTCATTATTTAGCAGACTTGTAGTAGTGAGAGCATACATTTTCCTACCAGTCCCCCGTGGGAATCGAACCCACAACCCAGGCGTTGCAAGCACCATGCTCTGCCAACTGAGCCAATGACTAAATCTATCCGCGGGTGTTCCTTTCAGGCCCTGATCATGTGATTAAATTAAGTAGGCTATCACAGGACAATAATTCATAGTGTGCAAGTAGTTGTATATTTCATTTTCATTGTGGCCTGATTATCTACACTGCAGTCTGAATGTGAAATACTCTTCTTTTTTTTAATCCTGAATGATAATATTTGATTCCCCATCTCCCTGTCTTCTCTGTAGTATAACTTCGTGGGCAGAATCCTGGGGCCTCGTGGACTCACCGCCAAGCAGCTGGAAGCGGAGACTGGATGTAAAATCATGGTGCGAGGCAAGAGCTCCATGAGGGACAGAAAGAAGGTGAGCTCATTGGTTTATTTCACTCCATTTTTCACAAAAAAAAGCCTCTGATTTAAGACCCACATCTAATTGCCTCGTATTAAAAAGCCTATTTAGATTTCTTACTCCGGGTGGAGAAGTAAACATTTTACTATAGCCCCACCAGCTATCAGTGTAATATACAAACATAAAATGTAAGAAAGCCATGACTCTGTTCTGGAAAGCTAAGTGGAAAGTGACCTCTCAAGTGACAGTGGTAGGCCTGTGCCAAGGGCTCTTTTCTGGGCCGCGGCGATGTGTTGATTTCTGAAAGGCCACCGATGTCACAGTGGTGGCAGTCAAAGATGGCCGCCTGCATCTTCTCAGGATCCCTGGATGTACGGCGGCCACCCAACTAGAGGAAGGGTCAAACAGAACATTGGACTGATCATTGGTAGCATATAGTGGTTACCTGTATTATGTAGTTCTGATCTATCCACCGTGGAATCTCACTTTTCCTCTTTATAGATATTTCAGAGATTACATTTTTAAAGCAAATGCCAGCCATTTCTACAACGCCTTTCAAAACATATGCAGGTACTTTGACAATGCGACAACACATTATTTTAAAGCCAGACATGCTCATTTACTTAGACTTTTTAGTCATTTAGAAGAAGCTCTTTACAGAAAGACACACAGGAGCAATTAGGGTTAGGTGCCTTGCTCCAGGGCAGATTAACCCATTCTTCCACCTAGTCATATTAGGGATGCAAACCAGCGACCTTTTGGTTACTGGCCCAACGTTCTTAACCGCTAGGCTACCTGCGGTTCGGTTCCTCTCCCCGCTCAGTGTAGTTAATTTGTCAGGCAGCAGGTATCCATTCCGGTGTATTTGCACAAGTAAGGTGGGAGAAATGTACGTTATCCCCCTCCATGAGGGACCCCGCCTGGACAGAGGATGCAGCAGAAAGCATCAACGGCAGAATGTCCAAGGATTCCCACCGGAGCCTCGATCTGCATTCTTGACTTAATTTTTTGTATTTCTCTTCATCTCCTTTGGAGTTTGTTCATTATCACAGCACTGGTCAGTTTTCTTTTTTGCTTGTTCCATCTTTTAGAATTAGATTAAGTGGGCGTTAGGTTTCATACACCTCATTTAGAAGCATGGCTCGCCCCGAAGACTGCTCCTCTCGGCTCATTTATTTTATCTCTGATTACTTTTATAATCTTAAGGCTTGATGACCCAGGGTATCTTATTTTCCTTCATTTGTCTCTCCATGGCCCTGAGACCAGTCCAACGCTCGCTGCAATTATAGGCCTATAAACGGACCAGCAGTTTTAACTGCTTCTAATAAATACGAGTCTGAAAAATACGATGCTTTTAAGAGCATGTCATATAAAAAGGGGAATAACAAAAGATAAAAAATATAGATTGTGTCACCTCGTAAGTTTCAGAGGCAAAATGTACGGGCTCAACCAGGACTGAGAATGGGGTAGGTATGGGAGGCGGTGGGGGCATTACTGCAGATAAGAATGGGTTCTCAATCAACTTACCTGGTAAAATAAGTGTAAAATGGACAAATATGAATAAATGAAACATCCACCTCTCATTGTCACCCCCCAGCACTGAAGCCAACAGTAACACTCAGGAGAGAGTTCCTACCACATAACCAGGAACCTCTCTCTCTCTTCCTCACCTCGGTCAGTCAGTCTGTCTGTAGTTTCCCTCCCTGAACCTCCTTGTGTTCTCCCAGACTTCCCTGGAAGAGAGGAGGAATAGCGGGGGAGATAATGCAGTCTTTTTATTCAGGAGCCACTGTTTTTCAGCTCTCAATAATTCAGTTTGCAGCTCCCCCCAGGGGCTTGCCCAGCCCGCCGGTGGCTGGAGCAGTGGAGTAAGGGGGGTGTAGAGGAAGAGGGGGGGTAGAGGAAGAGGGGGAGGCATGTGATAAATGGACTCCACAGTATGGAGAACGTAGACCGACGGGGGGGATTTGACGTGAGACAAATGGAGGTAGAGTCGTAGCTGCAGGTGACGTCGCTGGGCTGTTGGTGGCAGGTGGTCTCTGGCTTATTCATGGACCTCTGGTTCTGGTGGATGCCTGTGTCACAGGTCTGTGTGTATCCTTGAATGAGAGGTGTCTTATGGAATACATAGACTCTGGCTATACACAGCATCTATTTAAAGGTGTTCAAACAACTATTAAGTAAAAGATCACTAAAATGCAGTCAAGTCAATTTGAAGTGTGACCCAACTAGACAAAAAAATTCTGAGGCTGAACATGTTGACCTCGGGTGGGTGTTCGAAAGAAGACCGATTTTAGGTAATTGCTCACTTGATTGCGTTGCCTTTTTAAAAAAGGTACAGGCTAAGCTTAACGTCCGTTCTCAATAACAAGGCACCTCTTATTGTGTGAACAGTCAAGTCATCCTAAGTCACCACTCTGTTCCCTCCACGTCACCATCGTTGATGTGGCAGTGCAGATGGAATAGGAACAGACAGGGGGACAAACACAGGATAATAACCTGTCCCTGGGATGATGCTTAGTCCTCTGATCAAATGAGGCCTAAATCAGGGAGGGACTCCTCAGGAAATACACACTGGAGACCATGTGTTCACACGACTACGATCACAGCACAACTCCTAAAGAACTGCTCCTTTCAAGGTGGCTATAAAAACGGCAGCTCTTTCTGTGTAAATAATAAAAACAAACAAAAATGGATTTCAGGGCTTAGTTTGTAGTTTCTTCTAACCAGGTCTTCACTGCAATGGCCTTTTCTGTGTGGAGGCAAGTGTTCCATCCAAGGGGGATGAACTGCCAGTGCCAAAAACCCAGAACTTCAACATCGTGCACCAGCTCTGACTCTGGTTCAGCTCTCTAAATTTAATGCTCAAGACATTAACTGTATTTGGCAATTGATAGGTTGAAGTCTGATTGCACATTTGACACAAGCTTTTACATTTGAGTCATTTAGCGGACACTGTTGTCCAGAGCCACTTAGTACATCCATCTCAAGATGGCTAGGTGCGACAACAACATGTCATAGTTCAATACATCTTCCCTCAAAGTAGATATCAGCAAAGTCTGGAAATAGTAAGGGGGTGGGGGGACACTTCAGTGAGAGTGTTTAGTTCACCAAAGGTTGAGGATGAGGTTGATTTGGGATGATTTAAGATGCTCTTTGAAAAGGGTTTCAGATGTTTTCGGAAGACGGCCAAGGGACTTTGCGGTCTTAGCCTCAAGGGGAAGCTGGGGTACACCCGTAGTGCAAGTATGTGTTGTAGTCACAGACCCTCTCCATGTCACCTGGTAGGGAACAGCCTGCCAGACGGGATGCAATCCAATAGTGTGCAGAGCCTGAGATGCCCAGCCCTGAAAGGGTGGAGAGGAGGATCTGGTGGTTCACGGAGTGTTGGCTTTTTGAGATGGGGAGCAACTCGGGCCATTTTGAGATCAGAGGTGAGACAGCCAGTGGTCAGGGATGAGTTGACGAGGGAAGAATGGGAGAAGGTCTCCAGAGAGGGTCTGGAAAAGAGGGAAGTGGGTTGAGCGGGCAGGTTTGTTGGGTGGCCGGACCTCAGGAGTCGCGGGATTTCTTCTGGAGAGAGGGGAGAAAGAGGTCAAGGGTAGTTCCGTGTGAGTGGGATCAGTTGACTCCACAGGCTGAGTGGATGTCGTCAACCTTTTCAGTGGTTGACAAAATCGTCCTCGTAGATGGAGGAGGTGGTGGAGAATTAAGGAAGGAAGGGAATGTGGAAGAGCGTTTCCTAGGGTGAGAGGCAGAAGGTTGTCATTTAGAGTGATAAAGTGGCTTTAGCAGCCGATACAAAGAAAGAGAAGGTAGAGCGGAGGAAGTGAAAGGATGATAGGTCCTCCGGAAGTTTAGTTTTCCTACATTTTCGCTCAGCTGCCCGCAGTCCGGTTCTCTAAGCTTCCACTGAGGCACTCAGCCACAGAGCAAGAGGGGAGGGCCAAGCCATCCTGGGGTAAAGGGGATGCAGAAAGGGAGGAGAATGGGGTCGAAGAGGCAGAAATCTGTAGACCGAGGGGAGAAGGATTTATCAGAAGGTAAAGATGATTGGCTAGAAGAGAAGAGACTAGTGGGAGAGAGAGAGTGAGCGAAGATTGCGACTGTGCATTGCCATCTGGGTAGGGTGCTAAGTAGCTAGGGTTGGAGGAAATGGGAGACCGAAAAAGAAACAGGAGGGATCAGAGACCTGGAGGGGCGTTGCAGTAGTAGGAGAGCAGCCTCTAGTGAAGATGACTGTGAAGTGCTTGGATTGTCTTTCAGCGTTTAGAGGTGATATGTCTTGATTTAACCAATGCTTTCTCATGCTTTATGAAGCTTGAATAAAATCTTTTAGACTAGCATAAAAGTCTACAGATAGTTCCTCTCGTGCTCTTCTTAGAATAGATGGAGGTGGAATCCAGAGACCCTTGGACATGGCAAGAGCATGTGGGACTGTTGGTATATAATGTAATATCCCTTAGAATTTTAGTTCCCCCTTTAGTTCATTCTGACAGGTATTTAAGAAACCTCCCGTAAACTTAGTATAGCTCCTGTGTTCCGGGCATAGCTAGCCTTACTCTACTTTGCCTGTCCTACCCCCTGTTGCCCCCAAGTCCCCTTTAGCCTGGTGGCATTTGACTGAAGTGCATCACCCGTGGCTAAGAGGCGCTATTCAGGAACCCTTGGGGACCGGGCGAGCTAGAGGGACAGCTGGCTACAGCAGTCGCTTAGTTGTGAAATGTGCATTCCGACCTCGTGTTGCTATAAATAGTATTTTTTTGTATCGCCCAGGTTCATCCTAGCATCAGCTGATCACACCAGCTACTCCTGTCGAGGGCTATGCAACTTTAGTCTTAATAACAATTAAGAATTAAATATAATAATAAGAATTAAACTGGACGTGTGGTGTCGTCCGTGTTAAGAGCATAACCTTGGTCGAGGATGTATTGAGCTCAAGCTTAGACGGGAGGTTCAGTGCGCCACACAAGCAAGTCATTGCCTTTATAGATGTTCTCATAACGTTCATATTTTGGCAAACTCCATTTCTTGGCAGCATGTCTCTCAGCTGGTTTCAGATGTCAGTAAACACAATTTGGTCTCTCTTCAAATGCATTCCCAGCCCCCTCCTTCCCAGAATGCCCTGCGGTTCCACCAGGCCCCTGCGTCCCACCACTCCTCTACCCGTTTGTCATGTTGTCACTTTCTCGCTCATAGGACGCGGTGACCTTGTTCACTGCCAGCCACAGTGGGTAAGTGGTGCTCCGCCCCACTCCTAGCCTTACCCCTTCTTGAGGCAGGACTGTGAAGCCTCAGCCCCCACGGTGCTGGAGATCTGTTTTAGTCTCTCTGTTTAGTGTTCGTTCACTCCCCATCTCCTCTCTCTCGTTTCTCTTGTTTCTGTCTCACTCCCCATCTCCTCTCTCTCGTTTCTCTTGTTTCTGTCTCACTCCCCATCTCCTCTCTCTCGTTTCTCTTGTTTCTGTCTCACTCCCCATCTCCTCTCTCTCGTTTCTCTTGTTTCTGTCTCTCTTTGGTCTCTCCCCCGTAGTCACACACACACACACCTAAAATTGACCTTTAGCCCCTGTTCATCCCTCCACAAACTGTTGACTCACCATTTACCATGCCTCAACAATAGGCCAAATAATGTTGGCTTCTGCCAGTTAAAAGTATGTCCTGCTCCCGCTGTGGAAAAGGTAAACACTAGAGAGGAATATTGAACTTAATTTTCCCTCTCTGTGTTGGTGTGAGACGGGCGGAGTGTGGCAAAGACCAGTATCATGGCAACAGCCGGCTCTCGGCAGAGGAGGCGGGTTACCGGCGGCATGCCACTCCACTCTGGCTTGGCGCGGTGTATCAGTAAACGCTCATAGTCACAAAGGCTTAAAGGAAATGGTGAGCTGAGACCTCGCACCCACACAGCTGCTATGTCGCTGTGGCCCAAAGCTTTTTACAGCTCTTTGTGCAGCGCTGTCAGCAAACGTCTCAAAAGAGGCCAGGTAAATCGAGAGAGCAAGTCAGAATTGAGTGAGTTTATTTATTTTATTTAAGTTCGGTATGAGGAGTTTTTCAAAAACCTTGGTGTGAAGACTTTCATATGAATTGATCTCTTCCATCCATTTCCCCACTCGCTGTCTCGTCAGTCTTACGCTGGGCCCCATTGTGTTCAGATTGCAATGGCCCTCTTAAGCTTCCACGCGACTTGCTCGTCAGTTTGTGAATAAAGCCTGTCTTTCCTTTTCGAGGAGCACCACTCACAATTTAACACCTCGAAGTGCTTCGCCTCCCCCTTTTCAGAGTGAGGTAAATGGCTCTCTCAGGGGCCCATTGTTACCTGGGCACAATTGTCCTGTCACACACCCACCCACCATGTCAATGTGTCGACAGCACTGTAGGTCTCCTCTGAAAAGGTTAGTCAGATTGAAAAGCCTGCAGGCCTCTGATATACATACATATTCCCCTCAGATGTTTAGTTGCTATAAAGATAGCTGTCAACCTTTGATGTGGGGCTCTAATAAAGGCAGTATGTCCTTTCAAAGTTGAAGCTACATTTCTAAAGGGTCTTGGCCTGTCACCGTTGCACCCCCATAAACTCTAATCTCTCTCTCTTCTCTCCCTCTCGCTTCTCTTCTTTCACAGGAGGAGCAGAACAGAGGCAAGCCCAACTGGGAACATCTGAACGAGGACCTGCACGTCCTGATCACGGTGGAGGACACACAGAAGCGCGCTGAGATCAAGATGAAAAGAGCCTTAGAGGAGGTCAAGAAGCTCCTGGTGCCCGCGGTGAGTAATACTGCCATGAGGAATAGTCAGTTTGGTGCCTGCTGTGAGTAATACTGCCATGAGGGATAGTCAGTTTGGTGCCTGCTGTGAGTAATACTGCCATGAGGAATAGTCAGTTTGGTGCCTGCTGTGAGTAATACTGCCATGAGGGATAGTCAGTTTGGTGCCCGCGGTGAGTAGTACTGCCATGAGGGATAGTCAGTTTGGTGCCTGCCGTGGGTAATACTGCCATGAGGGATAGTCAGTTTGGTGCCTGCTGTGAGTAGTACTGCCATGAGGAATAGTCAGTTTGGTGCCTGCGGTGAGTAGTGAGGGATAGTCAGTTTGGTGCCTGCCGTGAGTAATATTGCCATGAGGGATAGTCAGTTTGGTGCCTGCGGTGAGTAGTGAGGGATAGTCAGTTTGGTGCCCGCTGTGAGTAGGACTGCCATGAAGGATAGTCAGTTTGGTGCCTGCTGTGAGTAGTACTGCCATGAGGGATAGTCAGTTTGGTGCCTGCTGTGAGTAGTACTGCCATGAGGGATAGTCAGTTTGGTGCCTGCTGTGAGTAGTGAGGGATAGTCAGTTTGGTGCCCGCTGTGAGTAGGACTGCCATGAAGGATAGTCAGTTTGGTGCCTGCTTTGTGTAGGACTGCCATGAGGGATAATCAGTTTGGTGCCTGCCGTGAGTAATACTGCCATGAGGGAGAGTCAGTTCTCCACAAGCAGAAAGGGGGGAATGATACCATCTCTTTTCTGTATTAGGGGTGTGCCGAGTAGTCGGACAAAACCAGTAGCCTAACGGATATGTCCGTTAACCAGTAGCCTGACGGGTATGTCCGTTAACCAGTAGCCTGACGGATATGTCCGTTAACCAGTAGCCTGACGGGTATGTCAGTTAACCAGTAGCCTGACGGATATGTCCGTTAACCAGTAGCCTGACGGGTATGTCAGTTAACCAGTAGCCTGACGGATATGTCCGTTAACCAGTAGCCTGACGGATATGTCCGTTAACCAGTAGCCTGACGGATATGTCCGGTAACCAGTAGCCTGACGGGTATGTCCGTTAACCAGTAGCCTGACGGATATGTCCGTTAACCAGTAGCCTGACGGGTATGTCAGTTAACCAGTAGCCTGACGGATATGTCTGTTAACCAGTAGCCTGACGGATATGTCCGTTAACCAGTAGCCTGACGGATATGTCCGTTAACCAGTAGCCTGACGGATATGTCCGTTAACCAGTAGCCTGACGGGTATGTCAGTTAACCAGTAGCCTGACGGATATGTCTGTTAACCAGTAGCCTGACGGATATGTCCGTTAACCAGTAGCCTGACGGGTATGTCCGTTAACCAGTAGCCTGACGGGTATGTCCGTTAACCAGTAGCCTGACGGGTATGTCCGTTAACCAGTAGCCTGACGGGTATGTCCGTTAACCAGTAGCCTGACGGGTATGTCCGTTAACCAGTAGCCTGACGGGTATGTCCGTTAACCAGTAGCCTGACGGGTATGTCCGTTAACCAGTAGCCTGACGGATATGTCCGTTAACCAGTAGCCTGACGGGTATGTCAGTTAACCAGTAGCCTGACGGGTATGTCCGTTAACCAGTAGCCTGACGGGTATGTCCGTTAACCAGTAGCCTGACGGGTATGTCCGTTAACCAGTAGCCTGACGGGTATGTCCGTTAACCAGTAGCCTGACGGGTATGTCCGTTAACCAGTAGCCTGACGGGTATGTCCGTTAACCAGTAGCCTGACGGGTATGTCCGTTAACCAGTAGCCTGACGGGTATGTCCGTTAACCAGTAGCCTGACGGGTATGTCCGTTAACCAGTAGCCTGACGGATATGTCCGTTAACCAGTAGCCTGACGGATATGTCCGTTAACCAGTAGCCTGACGGATATGTCCGTTAACCAGTAGCCTGACGGATATGTCCGGTAACCAGTAGCCTGACGGATATGTCCGGTAACCAGTAGCCTGACGGATATGTCCGGTAACCAGTAGCCTGACTGATATGTCAGCAATATATTTTTGCGTGCAGCTTTTCTGTGTATTTTGCCAACATAGGCATATTAAAACACTTTTGTGTTTTCCGATCATAAGAATCATCCGATCTATCAACTGTCAATTTACAGATAATATACTAAATATGAGTACGGCCAGGTCTGTTAGTGGGGTAGCTTTAAACATGAACACAAGTAGGCTATCACGATAAGGCCACCTTTCAGTTAGTTCTGTTCTCCTGGATTAAGGACTGGAACAGGATGTGCCACTTTTAAAAACAGACAGCAGTATGCACCCTGTGAGATTGTTCTCTCCATATTTCACTTCCTCACATGATGCCGGAGAAGGCCATCAGGAGCCCCGGTGCCCGCGGCGAACAGACCGGCCGGACAGCTGTACCTCCGGATCCCCTGTCAGGAAGCGAGTTGGAGTGGGTATCTGACCCGCGGAAACAGGGCCAAGGCTCTGCAGGCCAAGCAGCCCCCTTTTCAGGGGACATCATGGGTCCATCACGTCACCACACAGGGCCCCCCCCCCCGGCAACGTTTGGTTACACTCTCTCCCAGGGGCCTGGCGTCACTCGAGTCTCTTCAATCCAATGGCTACAGAGAGAATAGACTCAACTCTTTTCCCTTTGTTTTGAGATGAATCCTCAACCCTCCAACTCTTCCGCTTCGTTGCCGTTTCTGAGCGAGGGACGATTTCAAGCTCTCTCACGGAGTACGACACCAGAGGCTGAAGCAGCGATGGCGGCGAGTGACTGTGCTGACTGTGTGGGTGACACAGCGTGAGTCACTGTCAGCCAGGGTGGGGGGAGATGAATAAACATGCATGTACACCCAGCTCATCCCTCACTTCCCCTCTGAAGTCATCAGCTGCAAAGAGCCACGCTTATAGTCAAGCTGAGTGTCCCCAGAAATAGAATTTCCCACAAATATATCTTACATTATGCTCTCATGTGTAAGCTCGCCTTGATGTCAAGTGAGGAGAGTAGTACTGACAGTAGCAGGTTTTCCCTCTACCTTTTACCACAGGAAAGTTTAGTTAATGATCCATTCTAGTAATTCCAAAGTAATTTCCCTATTATACAACCCTCACTGGCTTGGTGGCAGTTCATATCAGCACAGCGACAAGCTCCTTTCATTTCTACGTAGGGCTAAAAATACTGTTGAGAAGATGCCGTGAAGCTGCTGTGCCTAGTTTGTTGGCTGAGTGCAGTATTTCAGTATTTCCGCTATTACTTGTAATAGTCCTGTCTGGCTTCCCAGAACGGCGGCTCATTGGGGTTTATCTCCCCATGAAGTCCCCCAGGGGCTCTTCTCTCTCTCTCTCTAGTGTTGTCATTGTCACCGTGGGTGGGTGGGCAGCCCGGGCTGGCAGTAATGCCCTTTATCATGCTAAACTAAATTGGATTAAAGCTGTGGCTATGTCTACCCGGCAACGCACTTTTTAATGAAGGGCATCTTCTCTGCATTTGGCAGCGTGAAATTGTCTTTATTTAATCGCTCGGGGAAACAAATGGGGTCACCGGTTTCTTCAACTTCCTCTTTCAAGGAAATTCTTTACGGTCCCCATCAGGCTGGGCTGGGGTTGTTGTCTTGGGGGAAGGATGAGACGCTGACTAAAATTGTCTATTTGGCCTTGAGGCAATAGCTATTTCAGTCTTGTCTTGTAACAAAAACTGACACCCTTGTGCTGAAATAAGTAAGCCTGATTTCTGACGGCATTTAGAAATTGAAATGGGAGCCTCTGCTAGTTGATTTATGTGTTGGCTGATATTGAAACAGGCGTTGTGGGTGTGTGATGTCCCACCCCTTCTATAGATCGCCCCCCACCCCATGAGCCAGAGAGCTTGACTGACTGGAAGGAGAGGGTGCTGATGGGAAGTGGCAAAGGTTCAGCTATTCCTGCCTCACGGCAGCTCCCGATCCCGTGAACTTTTCAACTCCCGACAAAGTCTGAGTAGAGGGAGAGATGAGAGGCGAGAAATGACGGGAGGGGGGAGTTTGACTGAGCCGCTCTTTCAAGTGTGGCTTTATACCGCTGATCCAGCCCCTCTTCACACCCCCTCCTCTCTTCCCTCAGCCCCACTGCCACACGCCTCAGCATGCTGCTGGTGTGTGCCACAGAGCCTTGCTCTCCTGTCATGTCTACTGGGTAATAAGGCCCTGAACACTGCCTCCAGCATAGCCCTGCTGCACTCTGGCTAACCCTGCAGAGCACCTGCACTAACCCCCAGTGGCACCCCTAGTCTATGGGATTGGAACCAGGTAGCCTATGGGATTGGAACCAGGTAGCCTATGTGATTGGAACCAGGTAGCCTATGTGATTGGAACCAGGTAGCCTATGCGATTGGAACCAGGCAGCCTATGCGATTGGAACCAGGCAGCCTATGCGATTGGAACCAGGCAGCCTATGCGATTGGAACCAGGTAGTCTATGCGATTGGAACCAGGTAGTCTATGCGATTGGAACCAGGTAGCCTATGCGATTGGAACCAGGTAGCCTATGCGATTGGAACCAGGTAGCCTATGCGATTGGAACCAGGTAGCCTATGCGATTGGAACCAGGTAGCCTATGCGATTGGAACCAGGTAGCCTATGCGATTGGAACCAGGTAGCCTATGCGATTGGAACCAGGTAGCCTATGCGATTGGAACCAGGCAGCCTATGCGATTGGAACCAGGCAGCCTATGCGATTGGAACCAGGCAGCCTATGCGATTGGAACCAGGCAGCCTATGCGATTGGAACCAGGCAGCCTATGCGATTGGAACCAGGTAGCCTATGCGATTGGAACCAGGTAGCCTATGCGATTGGAACCAGGTAGCCTATGCGATTGGAACCAGGTAGCCTATGCGATTGGAACCAGGTAGCCTATGCGATTGGAACCAGGTAGCCTATGCGATTGGAACCAGGTAGCCTATGCGATTGGAACCAGGTAGCCTATGCGATTGGAACCAGGTAGCCTATGCGATTGGAACCAGGTAGCCTATGCGATTGGAACCAGGTAGCCTATGCGATTGGAACCAGGTAGCCTATGCGATTGGAACCAGGTAGCCTATGCGATTGGAACCAGGTAGTCTATGCGATTGGAACCAGGTAGTCTATGCGATTGGAACCAGGTAGCCTATGCGATTGGAACCAGGTAGCCTATGCGATTGAACCAACCAGGTAGCCTATGCGATTGGAACCAGGTAGCCTATGCGATTGGAACCAGGTAGCCTATGCGATTGGAACCAGGTAGCCTATGCGATTGGAACCAGGTAGCCTATGCGATTGGAACCAGGTAGCCTATGCGATTGGAACCAGGTAGCCTATGCGATTGGAACCAGGTAGCCTATGCGATTGGAACCAGGTAGCCTATGCGATTGGAACCAGGTAGCCTATGCGATTGGAACCAGGTAGCCTATGCGATTGGAACCAGGTAGCCTATGCGATTGGAACCAGGTAGCCTATGCGATTGGAACCAGGTAGCCTATGCGATTGGAACCAGGTAGCCTATGTGATTGGAACCAGGTAGCCTATGTGATCCTCCTGTTCCCAGTGACCGAGTAATGGATTCATGCACTCGGATGAGGGTTGGTGTGATTACCTCATAGCAGGCAGGAGATCATCAAAACACCAGTGTCACCCAAAAGTGATATCAAAGAGGGAAACAGATTTTCAATTGCTGAGGAGAACACTTCTATCGGTCTTTGGCAGGTTGAACACAGGGCCCTCAATCAAATCCAGTCCAGTCTAATTAGTTTGCACTTCCACACAATGTTTTGGTTTGATACAAAAGCATTGTATAGAATTAATTGGCCTTTAAAAAAGTATATATATATATTTTTTAAGCGTTTCTCGCAGATCAGTCTTAGAACATTATGGCCCACCGGCTGCCAGCCTGTCATGTTCAGGCTGATAAAGATGTATAGCGAGACGTCAGTGTGCATTTCATTTAATGGAAGTGTGTCGTTAGAATTCATCTTTTGTCTGGCACACTTGTAAATGACTGGAATTCTCTGGGCTGGCAGGCTTTAATGAGGTATGTGTTGAGGTTGTAGTTCTCTGGGCTGGCAGGCTGTAATGTGGTATGTGTTGAGGTTGTAGTTCTCTGGGCTGGCAGGCTGTAATGTGGTATGTGTTGAGGTTGTAGTTCTCTGGGCTGGCAGGCTGTAATGTGCAATGTGTTGAGGTTGTAGTTCTCTGGGCTGGCAGGCTGTAATGTGGTATGTGTTGAGGTTGTAGTTCTCTGGGCTGGCAGGGTGTAATGTGCAATGTGTTGAGGTTGTAGTTCTCTGGGCTGGCAGGCTGTAATGTGGTATGTGTTGAGGTTGTAGTTCTCTGGGCTGGCAGACTGTAATGTGTTGAGGTTGTAGTTCTCTGGGCTGGCAGGCTGTAATGTGTTGAGGTTGTAGTTCTCTGGGCTGGCAGGCTGTAATGTGCAATGTGTTGAGGTTGTAGTTCTCTGGGCTGGCAGACTGTAATGTGTTGAGGTTGTAGTTCTCTGGGCTGGCAGGCTGTAATGTGCAATGTGTTGAGGTTGTAGTTCTCTGGGCTGGCAGACTGTAATGTGTTGAGGTTGTAGTTCTCTGGGCTGGCAGGCTGTAATGTGGTATGGGTTGAGGTTGTAGTTCTCTGGGCTGGCAGACTGTAATGTGTTGAGGTTGTAGTTCTCTGGGCTGGCAGACTGTAATGTGTTGAGGTTGTAGTTCTCTGGGCTGGCAGGCTGTAATGTGTTGAGGTTGTAGTTCTCTGGGCTGGCAGGCTGTAATGTGTTGAGGTTGTAGTTCTCTGGGCTGGCAGACTGTAATGTGTTGAGGTTGTAGTTCTCTGGGCTGGCAGACTGTAATGTGTTGAGGTTGTAGTTCTCTGGGCTGGCAGACTGTAATGTGTTGAGGTTGTAGTTCTCTGGGCTGGCAGACTGTAATGTGTTGAGGTTGTAGTTCTCTGGGCTGGCAGACTGTAATGTGTTGAGGTTGTAGTTCTCTGGGCTGGCAGACTGTAATGTGTTGAGGTTGTAGTTCTCTGGGCTGGCAGACTGTAATGTGTTGAGGTTGTAGTTCTCTGGGCTGGCAGACTGTAATGTGTTGAGGTTGTAGTTCTCTGGGCTGGCAGGCTGTAATGTGGTATGTGTTGAGGTTGTAGTTCTCTGGGCTGGCAGGCTGTAACGAGGGCTTGACCACAGATGCCTCCACAGTCAGAAGTACAGTGATTTTGGAAAGTATTCAGACCCCTTGACTTTTTTCCATGTTGTTACATTACAGCCTTATTCTAAAATTGATGAAATAGTTTCCCCCCTCATTAATCTACACTCAAAACAAGTTTTCATGCTGACATTTTTTACAAATAAAGAAAAACCCGTGAATGTGCGTGTGTGCGTGTGTGTGTGTGTGCATATATATATATAGATGAGGTTGACTGATTTTTATGATTTCTCAACACCAATACCGATTATTGGAGGACCAAAAAAAGCCAATATCGATTAATCAGAGAATTTTTTGTGTGTGTGTGTGTGTGTGTGTGTGTGTGTGTGTGTGTGTGTGTGTGTGTGTCAGTATTAGCTATTATAGAAACCATTTCATTAACATACAATGCAGCAAGGTTTGTGTTGTGCTGTCATATAAAAATATACCCTATTGAGATACTTGGTCTGGTCTTGAAAAGGAGCAGCTAGAGGAGATACTTGATCTAGGCTTGAAAAGGAGCAGCTAGATGAGGTACTTGGTCTGGTCTTGAAAAGGAGAAGCTAGATGAGATACTTGGTCTAGGCTTGAAAAGGAGCAGCTAGATGAGGTACTTGGTCTAGTCTTGAAAAGGAGCAGCTAGATGAGATACTTGGTCTAGTCTTGAAAAGGAGCAGCTAGATGAGGTACTTGGTCTAGTCTTGAAAAGGAGCAGCTAGATGAGATACTTGGTCTAGTCTTGAAAAGGAGCAGCTAGATGAGATACTTGGTCTAGGCTTGAAAAGGAGCAGCTAGATGAGGTACTTGGTCTAGTCTTGAAAAGGAGCAGCTAGATGAGATACTTGGTCTAGGCTTGAAAAGAAGCAGCTAGATGAGGTACTTGGTCTGGTCTTGAAAAGGAGCAGCGAGATGAGATACTTGGTCTAGGCTTGAAAAGGAGCAGCTAGATGAGGTACTTGGTCTAGTCTTGAAAAGGAGAAGCTAGATGAGGTACTTGGTCTAGGCTTGAAAAGGAGCAGCTAGATGAGGTACTTGGTCTAGGCTTGAAAAGGAGCAGCTAGATGAGGTACTTGGTCGAGTCTTGAAAAGGAGAAGCTAGATGAGGTACTTGGTCGAGTCTTGAAAAGGAGAAGCTAGGAAGGCTGAATAGACACATTTAGCACGGTACTTACAAAAGTATGCAGGGATTCACTTTCACACTAAGCTGCTGCCAACTGTCACATATTGTCCTAATTTGATCCGTTTGCTGTACTTGACCGTTAGATATGTTTGTTAAATTGATGGATGGTGCCCCTATAACGATATTACTATCCTCTCCTTGCCCTAAGTCGTCAGCTCAGAAGCCCAACCGTAACAATCGTTGAATGTCTCTCTGCCTCCCATCACTCTGGCCATCTGCCTCCCATCACTCTGGCCATCTGCCTCCCACTGTAAGACCCACACACATCATTTCCAATGGAAAATTAGCTGCACAGTATAGATGTTAGCAGAGGTTATTTTCTTAGTGCTCAGGGACCGCGACGAGCGGTTAGAGTGTGGGGCCAGTAACCGAAAGGTTGCTAGTTCGAATCCCTGATCCAGCAATGTGAAAAATATGTCAATGCGCCCTTGAGCAAGGCACTTAACCCTAATTGCTCCAGGGTCACCGTTGATAATGGCAGACCCCGGCCGTGACCCCGGTCTCCGATTGGGTCTCGAGGGGAGTTGGGCTATGCAACAAAAAATCTATATAATTATTCTAATTCACAACCTTCCGGCAGATAGCCTAGCAGTTAGTGTTAAAAAAAGAAACACATTTCCAATTCATGCATGTTAATACGTGTGAAATAAAACACTGTATAAGCAGCCACCAATTTCCTGTGACTTACAATGGGTTATTTTAGTGTTATTATGTAGCCGTTTCTGCTGTTAGTGTTCTCAGTGGGCCTTCGTGTCCATGTTTAAGACGACACCGACAGCATGGTGTTGTTCTCCTACTGTTGTGTGTTAAGAATTGTCCTTCCAGACTGTCAGCATGCCTATCGCCCCTGTCAAGATGCCACCTAGGCCTTTGAATATTGTTGGAGTCTATAAACTGAGCTATAGGCCAAAACCGGTGTCAAGATTTCTTTGGTGCCGCTGACGACACGCTCTGTTAATCGCCGGTAGTAAAGATGGCCGAGGGAGATGCATCTAAATGACTTTTGGATAATTGAATCCAGGAGCCGATGTTTGTCTAAATATTCCAGACACCAAATCAGAGGGAGAGAAGAGGCCGTTTCTCAGATTACTTCCACCACGGTAATTAGCTTTTCTAATCTGATAAAAACCTGACCAATTGGTTTCCTCTTTAGGTGTTGAAAGCCCTGCAGTCTTTTTTTCTCACCACACCCATCACCGCCACCACCACCATCACACCCATCACCGCCATCACCGCCATCACACCCATCACCGTCATCACACCCATCACCGCCACCACACCCATCGCCGCCACCACACCCATCACCGCCGCCACCACACCCATCACAGTGTGATGGTGGTGGGGGCAAAGGGTGTGGTGTGTGCCTCTGGTGTTTAGCGGGTTGGGGGACAGCAGGGTGTTTAGCGGGTTGGGGGACAGCAGGGTGTTTTAGAGGGTTGGGGGACAGCAGGGTGTTTAGATGGTTGGGGGACAGCAGGGTGTTTAGATGGTTGGGGGACAGCAGGGTGTTTAGATGGTTGGGGGACAGCAGGGTGTTTAGCGGGTTGGGGGACAGCAGGGTGTTTAGCGGGTTGGGGGACAGCAGGGTGTTTTTGGGTTGGGGGACAGCAGGGTGTTTTTTGGGTTGGGGGACAGCAGGGTGTTTTTTGGGTTGGGGGATAGCAGGGTGTTTAGATGGTTGTGGGACAGCAGGGTGTTTAGATGGTTGTGGGACAGCAGGGTGTTTAGATGGTTGTGGGACAGCAGGGTGTTTAGATGGTTGGGGGACAGCAGGGTGTTTAGATGGTTGGGGGACAGCAGGGTGTTTAGATGGTTGGGGGACAGCAGGGTGTTTAGATGGTTGGGGGACAGCAGGGTGTTTAGATGGTTGGGGGACAGCAGGGTGTTTAGATGGTTGGGGGACAGCAGGGTGTTTAGATGGTTGGGGGACAGCAGGGTGTTTAGATGGTTGGGGGACAGCAGGGTGTTTAGAGGGTTGGGGGACAGCAGGGTGTTTAGATGGTTGGGGGACAGCAGGGTGTTTTTTCGGTTGGGGGACAGCAGTGTGTTTAGATGGTTGGGGGACAGCAGGGTGTTTAGATGGTTGGGGGACAGCAGGGTGTTTAGATGGTTGGGGGACAGCAGGGTGTTTAGATGGTTGGGGGACAGCAGGGTGTTTAGAGGGTTGGGGGACAGCAGGGTGTTTAGCGGGTTGGGGGACAGCAGGGTGTTTAGATGGTTGGGGGACAGCAGGGTGTTTAGAGGGTTGGCAGATATGCTTTTACTGGAGAGAGAGGTTAGCAGATGTGATGGAAGTCAAATGACACTTTGTTGTGTGCCAGAAGTGGCTTTGTTAGTGATTGACAGCGCTGACTGCAGAACATTATGGTCTAATTCATCCTGATTGGCACCCCGGGCCACTGCGGAATCTATTTGAAGTGCTTCTGGTCATGGCTTGGTTGTCCATTTTTCCCAGTCTCCTTATAGACACACTTACCACTCGACACATACTTTTCCTGGAAATAAATCCATTTGCTAGTGTGTCTGTCTACTATTAATGATACTTAAGCGCCAGTGCTACTGTAGGCTAAACCACTAATGTAAATACTTGTACATTATTTACATAAAAATAAGCTACGCTTGTTAGCACATTACACCATATTATTCAGTTTGTCTTTCAGGTTAAATAGAAGCGTGTGGGATCTAGTAATTTGCATCCTTATTTCCCTTTTAGTTTATTTGTCTGTTTGTTTTGAGGACCCTTGTCCTCGGGCCATCGAGATCAAGCACAAGAGGGTTAGGAGTTTTCATTGAAGTTGCGCCTTGGGAGCTCAGAGAAGAACTACGCTATAGTGTGGGCTCCGTTGTCTGCCGTCCTTGTTATAGCTCCATTGTTTTGTTTTAACTCTGTTGCTGCTCTGAGGCACAAAGTTTAAAAGAGATATTCAGCCGGCCGCTCTCTCTCCTCTGTCCTCCTGGATCTTCCGGAAAACCATGAAATTCCAGGAGGGGGGGTAGAGTAGAGGGGGGTAAAGTGTGAGCGAGAGAAAGAGAAGGCACTGCGCCCCCACAAAGCTTGCAGTGTCTCTCCCTGAATTTACCCGTCCTTGCCGGGAACAAAGTGACTGTATTAGCAGCTTGAGCAGAGCAGCCCCCAGACTGATGTGTCATTTGCTTCACAGCAGGGACACTGTCCTCTTCTCTCTCTTTATTTTTTTTTATCTCTGTTGGTCTTTCAGCCTTATACAGTATTTCATGCCTTGGATTCAGATTTAACAGATATATTTTAGTCAGACTATCTTGTCTTATTGTCAACTGCTATCTCATACATCTTCAGACACCATACAAGTTGATGTCTCAACGGACAACACACTTCTGCAGTTTCTCTCTCGGTACGAGACTCAGAATTGCAATTTTGTTAATCTCGCGCTCCAGTCATCTCACTAGCTCCAGTCATCTCACTAGCTCCAGTCATCTCACTAGCTAGCTCCAGTCATCTCACTAGCTCCAGTCATCTCACTAGCTAGCTCCAGTCATCTCACTAGCTCCAGTCATCTCACTAGCTAGCTCCAGTCATCTCACTAGCTCCAGTCATCTCACTAGCTCCAGACATCTCACTAGCTCCAGACATCTCACTAGCTCCAGACATCTCACTAGCTCCAGACATCTCACTAGCTCCAGACATCTCACTAGCTCCAGACATCTCACTAGCTCCAGTCATCTCACTAGCTAGCTCCAGTCATCTCACTAGCTCCAGTCATCTCACTAGCTAGCTCCAGTCATCTCACTAGCTCCAGTCATCTCACTAGCTAGCTCCAGTCATCTCACTAGCTCCAGTCATCTCACTAGCTCCAGTCATCTCACTAGCTCCAGACATCTCACTAGCTCCAGACATCTCACTAGCTCCAGTCATCTCACTAGCTAGCTCCAGTCATCTCACTAGCTCCAGTCATCTCACTAGCTAGCTCCAGTCATCTCACTAGCTCCAGTCATCTCACTAGCTAGCTCCAGTCATCTCACTAGCTCCAGTCATCTCACTAGCTCCAGTCATCTCACTAGCTCCAGACATCTCACTAGCTCCAGACATCTCACTAGCTCCAGACATCTCACTAGCTCCAGACATCTCACTAGCTCCAGACATCTCACTAGCTCCAGACATCTCACTAGCTCCAGACATCTCACTAGCTCCAGACATCTCACTAGCTCCGGTCATCTCACTAGCTCCGGTCATCTCACTAGCTCCGGTCATCTCACTAGCTCCGGTCATCTCACTAGCTCCGGTCATCTCACTAGCTCCGGTCATCTCACTAGCTCCGGTCATCTCACTAGCTCCAGACATCTCACTAGCTCCAGACATCTCACTAGCTCCAGACATCTCACTAGCTCCAGACATCTCACTAGCTCCAGACATCTCACTAGCTCCAGACATCTCACTAGCTCCAGACATCTCACTAGCTCCAGACATCTCACTAGCTCCAGACATCTCACTAGCTCCAGACATCTCACTAGCTCCAGACATCTCACTAGCTCCAGACATCTCACTAGCTCCAGACATCTCACTAGCTCCAGTCATCTCACTAGCTCCAGACATCTCACTAGCTCCAGTCATCTCACTAGCTCCAGACATCTCACTAGCTCCAGTCATCTCACTAGCTCCAGACATCTCACTAGCTCCAGACATCTCACTAGCTCCAGACATCTCACTAGCTCACTAGCTCCAGACATCTCACTAGCTCCAGACATCTCACTAGCTCCAGACATCTCACTAGCTCCAGTCATCTCACTAGCTCCAGTCATCTCACTAGCTCCAGACCGCTGTTCCAGCTTTGAGACCTCCCTCTCACTCATCTAGCCTTCACTCTTTCCACCGAGGAAAAATTGGGGGCATCTTGTTCTGGAGACAGATGGTCCATAATGCACGCCAGGCGTTGTGGTCTGCAGGGCGTCGCGTGCCACGTCCGCCAAGTTCTTGCCTCCGGCAGCTGAGCCAGGAACACAAGGCACCGGTCGGCCTGGTGGACGGCTGATCACAGCCAGCCCAGTTCTCCGCCATCAATAAACACCTTTTTCTTCCTTCTAGCGCATAATCGTTTGCACCTTCCTATCAGCCGTGGTATGACAAATGAGTACAAAACACCATCTGGCTGTTTCCATCCATGTGTGCCTCTCCAATTAATGATGTTTACTCTCCTTACTTGCAAATAAGACTGTAGTATTGTCTTTTGGAGAGAAGAAAAATAATTATCTTCCTTGCATGGGATTTAGCCCGCAAGGAAATGACTGGCATTCATGCAGAACGCAGGATGCATTGTCTCTAGTGGTTGTCTCGTTTTTCTTTTTTTGTCTGTTACGAACTATAATGATATGAAAAGGTAGAGGCCCAGTAATGTACCCACCAAAACAACCGGTCTGCAGCTGCGTCTCATTCCAGTTTTACAGAGACGTGTCACTCCGACTCAGGCTCAAACCGCTGCCTCAGGACCTGGAGAAAGGGATCACGAGGAAATGGAAGCGTCCTCGGCCCCGAGTCTCTAACCCCCCTGCACTCAGTACTGGCTGATGACACAATATTCGCTTGACCGATGAAAGCAGCCAGATGCATTTCCTCTGTCTGCGCACATAGAAATGATATAAACATCTTGTGTCTAGGGACACACTGTAGCTGGCTCAAGCGGGGCTTAAAGCTCACAGAGTAGATTTTCAAATCCGCCTGGCATACTTTCCACCCGGCTCTTAAAACCATAATTAAGTGTTTGGATTGGATGAAATTAACCTCTTGACGACGACCCCTGGGAGGTTAGACATAGAAACCAGTTAAACCTGGTGGGTTACAGATCTCCAAATCCACCCCCCTCTTCCATTCCACCTGCTTTATTTCTGCATGGATGTTAATATTACTGCTTGCTTTTACTGCTGACCTCTGCTTTAGAACGCTGGGGCGCTGGTTTAGAACCCTGGGGGCGCTGGTTTAGAATCCTGGGGGCGCTGGTTTAGAACCCTGGGGGCGCTGGTTTAGAACCCTGAGGGAGCTAGTTTAGAACCCTGGGGGCGCTGGTTTAGAATCCTGGGGGTGCTGGTTTAGAATCCTGGGAGCGCTGGTTTAGAACCCTGGGGGCGCTGGTTTAGAACCCTGGGGGCGCTGGTTTAGAACCCTGGGGGCGCTGGTTTAGAACCCTGGGGGCGCTGGTTTAGAACCCTGGGGGCGCTGGTTTAGAACCCTGAGGGCGCTGGTTTAGAATCCTGGGGGCGCTGGTTTAGAATCCTGGGGGCGCTGGTTTAGAACCCTGGGGGCGCTGGTTTAGAACCCTGGGGACGCTGGTTTAGAACCCTGGGGGCGCTGGTTTAGAACCCTGGGGGCGCTGGTTTAGAACCCTGGGGGCGCTGGTTTAGAACCCTGGGGGCGCTGGTTTAGAACCCTGGGGACGCTGGTTTAGAACCCTGGGGGCGCTGGTTTAGAACCCTGGGGGCGCTGGTTTAGAACCCTGGGACAGAACGCTGGGGGCGCTGGTTTAGAACGCTGGGGGCGCTGGTTTAGAACTCTGGGGCGCTGGTTTAGAACTCTGGGGCGCTGGTTTAGAACGCTGGGGGCGCTGGTTTAGAACCCGGGGGTGCTGGTTTAGAACGCGGGGGCGCTGGTTTAGAACGCTGGGGATGCTGGTTTAGAATGCTGGGGGCGCTGGTTTAGAACCCTGGGGGAGCTCGTTTAGAACGCTGGGGACGCTGGTTTAGAACGCTGGGGCGCTGGTTTAGAACGCTGGGGCGCTGGTTTAGAACTCTGGGGTGCTGGTTTAGAACTCTGGGGCGCTGGTTTAGAACTCTGGGGCGCTGGTTTAGAACTCTGGGGGCGCTGGTTTAGTACACGGGCGCTGGTTTAGAATCATCCTGCTGGTTCTACCCATTTCTGTCCTCTCACCCTTGTGCCCTGTTCACTAGCCCCGGTTAGCCACTCAAGACTCACCGTACCACACTTGGCATCTTGAGATTAAGCGCATTCCATTAAGTGTCCATTTGAAGTATAAAACGTCCTCATTAATTAACTCTAACCAATAGGGTAATAGGAATGGATTGCTTCCCATTTTACCAGAGGTCTACACTGGCGCCCTTCGACAAATCTGCCAATATCGATGACTGCGGATGCGGTAGTTGCTCGAGTATGGTGCAAAAGTAACTGTGAACCGTGGTGAATCACATCAGGTGAGACAGTTGTTCCCATGTCAATCCCTCTCTTGCTTCCTCAGTGGGATCTGCCATTTCTCCCCAGCAGCAGATTTGAGATAACTGGAACCCCCATCTCCCACCACAGCCCTAAAGAAAACCAAGTAACAATTAAAGGGCATTTTCTCTGCACTAGATTCTAATCCACTGCGCGTTCGCAGGGACTACAAATGCGTGATTGACGTCGGCTCAAGAAGGGCAGAGCCGAGACAGTGAAAGGCATTCATTCATTCCCAGGGTTTCTGTCCACACATTTTGCCTGTCCCTCCACTACCATGCACTGGGATTGGTAGATGGCAGGGAAGAGGGAGAAACTGGTGTGAGTCAATAATGTCTTTGCTTTAGCGTGAATGTGCAGCTTTTATCGATACAGAAATGGGCACACAACCAGTAAACTCCCTTCTGTAGGTCTAAACTAAGTTACAGGAGTAGCATGTGTTGTGTGCTCGTTTGATTCCTTTCTCAGAATCCCCCCCCCCCTCTCAAACCTTAATTAGGACTGTCTCGCTGAGAGTGGATCATAAAGAGGAAACACAGGCATTCCCTCGCTGCGCCAGTTTATCATATTCACTCGCGTGCCTGGGTAACATTGTCCATGTATAATTTATAACTCCAGACATCTTTTGTTGTATGTTTACTTTGGTTTCCTAGCACTTAACATGCCTGCTCGCTCAATGTTCCCTCGCTGTCTGGGGTTTGGAAAGCCTGCCTTTCACCACTGTATCCTCCATTAAAGTACCTTGTTTCTGTGGCCCAGAGGCCTTCAGCAGTTAATCGCAAGTATTTGATGCCACACGCGAGGCCCAGGCGTCTTGTATAACTAACTGGTGTTTGCCACACTAGAACCCTTGTTTTGTTGGTTATGGTTAAAACCTTTTTCTACCATGTACAGTGTAAGGAAACGATATGTAACAGGCATGTTTAATTCTGGTCAGGGAACATGTCAATGACCCTGACATTTGCATGTGGTGCACTGGTGAAGTCAGCCTTGGCTCGAAGTCCCTTCACCTGCTGGCTCTGCCTGCAGTGGGCCCATATGTACATCCGTCCTGATTAGCTCTCATACGGGGCACACAGGTGGTAGGGACTCTGAGAAGTGGCCTTCCTGTGGGGGAACAGGCTGGTCTCCCCCTCCCTATGTGGAGGGCCTGTCACTCAGTCGTTAATCTGCCAGCCCTGGCCTCTCACACTGTGAAACCCCCTGGAGAAGGTTCTGGAACCTGGCGCTAACAGCCAAATCCTTCATCTTGAGGTATCCAGAGCGAGCTAGTTCCAGTCATCAGCTGAAAAAAAAACTTTTTTTTTTCTGAAGATAAAGCAGTGTTGTGTGTATATATATATAGGTTTTTTTAATAGTTCTGATAAGAATCACAGGCAAATTAGAAATGCAGTGTTTCAATATTTTTTTTATTTAATTGGTGCGATACTGAATGACTCTTTTCTCAATCTTTGATGAAATGGGATCTTATGTGCAAGTTTAGAGAAGTGCCCGTAATGTTCACATTACGGGCACAGTCTCTAGTGGTATCAGTGATGCTCCAGTAATGTGAACAGTCTCTAGTGGTATCAGTGATGCTCCAGTAATGTGAACAGTCTCTAGTGGTATCGGTGATGCTCCCGTAATGTGAACACAGTCTCTAGGTATCAGTGATGCTCCAGTAATGTGAACACAGTCTCTAGTGGTATCGGTGATGCTCCCGTAATGTGAACACAGTCTCGTATCAGTGATGCTCCAGTAATGTGAACAGTCTCTATGTATCAGTGATGCTCCGGTAATGTGAACACGGTCTCTAGTGGTATCAGTGATGCTCCAGTAATGTGAACAGTCTCTAGTGGTATCAGTGATGCTCCAGTAATGTGAACAGTCTCTAGTGGTATCGGTGATGCTCCCGTAATGTGAACACAGTCTCTAGGTATCAGTGATGCTCCAGTAATGTGAACACAGTCTCTAGTGGTATCGGTGATGCTCCCGTAATGTGAACACAGTCTCGTATCAGTGATGCTCCAGTAATGTGAACAGTCTCTATGTATCAGTGATGCTCCGGTAATGTGAACACGGTCTCTAGTGGTATCAGTGCTGCTCCAGTAATGTGAACACAGTCTCTAGTGGTATCAGTGATGCTCCAGTAATGTGAACACAGTCTCTAGGTATCAGATATACTCCAGTAATGTGAACACAGTCTCTAGGTATCAGTGATGCTCCAGTAATGTGAACACAGTCTCTAGTGGTATCGGTGATGCTCCCGTAATGTGAACACAGTCTCGTATCAGTGATGCTCCAGTAATGTGAACAGTCTCTATGTATCAGTGATGCTCCGGTAATGTGAACACGGTCTCTAGTGGTATTAGTGCTGCTCCAGTAATGTGAACAGTCTCTATGTATCAGTGATGCAGTTGAAAGGAGGGCTTCTATAACTGGAGCTTTTCGAAACTACAGACAGATGACGTTTGAGGAGATGCTGTTATTTGCATGAATGAGCCAGGAGTCAGAGACACTTCTGCAATGGAAGAGACATTAACAGCCTTCATTTCCACGCTCCCACTGTCCCCACATCATCGGGAATCTGGCCACAAACTCAACGTCAGGGAAATATTCATATCGCAATAATAACGTGGCTGTGTGGCATCATTCAGGTGAGAGCTCCACCAACCAATTAGACGCGAGGCCATCCCGCCGCCGCACCAACTGGAAGGCTCGGTTTCCCCTGTCAGGCTCAGTCCCTAGTCTGGTGGAAAGTCACTGCGACTGTAAAGTTAGCAGACCCACACAAAACCTGCCTGATTTGTCAACCAATCACCGACCGTAGCCTTTGCGTTTAGGTCGAGTGAGAAGTTTGGTCCCAAATGAACCCCGCTGACTGCACCTCCGTCCCTCTCTCTTTGAAGGTAATCCTAATCCTTATATCTGGAGAGACCCTAATCCTTATAGCTGGAGAGACCCTAATCCTTATAGCTGGAGAGACCCTAATCCTTATAGCTGGAGAGACCCTAATCCTTATAGCTGGAGAGACCCTAACCCTTATAGCTGGAGAGACCCTAATCCTTATAGCTGGAGAGATCCTAATCCTTATACCTGGAGAGACCCTAATCCTTATAGCTGGAGAGATCCTAATCCTTATACCTGGAGAGACCCTAATCCTTATAGCTGGAGAGACCCTAATCCTTATAGCTGGAGAGACCCTAATCCTTATAGCTGGAGAGACCCTAATCCTTATAGCTGGAGAGACCCTAATCCTTATAGCTGGAGAGACCCTAATCCTTATAGCTGGAGAGATCCTAATCATTATAGCTGGAGAGATCCTAATCCTTATAGCTGGAGAGACCCTAATCCTTATAGCTGGAGAGACCCTAATCCTTATAGCTGGAGAGACCCTAATCCTTATAGCTGGAGAGAGCCTAATCCTTATAGCTGGAGAGAGCCTAATCCTTATAGCTGGAGAGAGCCTAATCTTTATAGCTGGAGAGAGCCTAATCCTTATAGCTGGAGAGACCCTAATCCTTATAGCTGGAGAGACCCTAATCCTTATATCTGGAGAGACCCTAATCCTTATAGCTGGAGAGACCCTAATCCTTATAGCTGGAGAGATCCTAATCCTTATATCTGGAGAGACCCTAATCCTTATAGCTGGAGAGACCCTAATCCTTATAGCTGGAGAGATCCTAATCCTTATAGCTGGAGAGACCCTAATCCTTATAGCTGGAGAGACCCTAATCCTTATAGCTGGAGAGACCCTAATCCCTAATCCTTATAGCTGGAGAGATCCTAATCCTTATAGCTGGAGAGACCCTAACCCCTAATCCTTATAGCTGGAGAGACCCTAATCCTTATAGCTGGAGAGACCCTAATCCTTATAGCTGGAGAGACCCTAATCCTTATAGCTGGAGAGACCCTAACCCCTAATCCTTATAGCTGGAGAGATCCTAATCCTTATAGCTGGAGAGATCCTAATCCTTATAGCTGGAGAGACCCTAATCCTTATAGCTGGAGAGACCCTAATCTTTATAGCTGGAGAGACCCTAATCCTTATAGCTGGAGAGACCCTAATCCTTATAGCTGGAGAGATCCTAATCCTTATAGCTGGAGAGACCCTAATCCTTATATCTGGAGAGACCCTAATCCTTATAGCTGGAGAGA
>NC_068449.1:7867409-7927409 GCF_023373465.1 Oncorhynchus keta | reverse complement strand
ATTGGCTACATCAACATTTTGTGAAGCCGAAACAACCAAATAGGTTGCTTTACAACAACAATAAAAAATTAAAAAATACAAATCTGTAACGATTTCCTTTAAGTACATACCCATAACGCATTCAGTACACATCTACAAGCATTTCCTGAACACGTTATAACAGGTCCTAACTTGATTATTAAAGGGTCATGAAATATATCCAGAGCAGATTTATAGAGCATTCATGGCATGCTATAGAAGAGCTCATATTTACAAGAGCTCATATTTACAAGAGCTCATATATACAAGAGCTCATATTTACAAGAGCTCATATTTACAAGAGCTCATATTTACAAGAGCTCATATTTACAAGAGCTCATATATACAAGAGCTCATATTTACAAGAGCTCATATTTACAAGAGCTCATATTTACAAGAGCTCATATATACAAGAGCTCATATTTACAAGAGCTCATATATACAAGAGCTCATATTTACAAGAGCTCATATTTACAAGAGCTCATATATACAAGAGCTCATATTTACAAGAGCTCATATTTACAAGAGCTCATATTTACAAGAGCTCATACAGTGGGCAGAAAAAGTATTTGATACACTGCCGATGATACACTGCCGAAAAATCCAGAAAATCACATTCTATGATTTTTAAGTAATTAATTAGCATTTTATTGCATGACATAAGTATTTGATACATCAGAAAAGCAGAACTTAATATTTGGTACAGAAACCTTTGTTATGCAATTACAGAGATCATACGTTTCCTGTAGTTCTTGACCAGGTTTGCACACACTGCAGCAGGGATTTTGGCCCACTCCTCCATACAGACCTTCTCCAGATCCTTCAGGTTTCGGGGCTGTCACTGGGCAATACGGACTTTCAGCTCCCTCCAAAGATGTTCTATTGGGTTCAGTTCTGGAGACTGGCTAGGCCACTCCAGGACCTTGAGATGCTTCTTACGGAGCCATTCCTTAGTTTCCCTGGCTGTGTGTTTTGGGTCGTTGTCATGCTGGAAGACCCAGCCACGACCCATCTTCAATGCTCTTACTAAGGGAAGGAGGTTGTTGGCCAAGATCTCGCTCCATCCATCCTCCCCTCAATACGGTGCAGTCGTCCTGTCCCCTTTGCAGAAAAGCATCACCAAAGAATGATGTTTCCACCTCCATGCTTCACGGTTGGTATAGTATTCTTGGGGTTGTACTCATCCGTCTTCTTCCTCCAAACACGGCGAGTGGAGTTTAGACCAAAAAGCTCTATTTTTGTCTCATCAGACCACATGACCTTCTCCCATTCCTCCTCTGGATCATCCAGATGGTCATTGGCAAACTGCAGACGGGCCTGGACATGCGCTGGCTTGAGCAGGGGGACCTTGCGTGTGCTGCAGGATTTGAATCCATGACGGCGTAGTGTGTTACTAATGGTTTTCTTTGAGACTGTGGTCCCAGCTCTCTTCAGGTCATTGACCAGGTCCTGCCGTGTAGTTCTGGGCTGATCCCTCACCTTCCTCATGATCATTGATGCCCCACGAGGTGAGATCTTGCATGGAGCCCCAGACCGAGGGGGATTGACTGTCATCTTGAACTTCCATTTTCTAATAATTGCGCCAGCAGCTATTGCCTTCTCACCAAGCTGCTTGTCTATTGTCCTGTAGCCCATCCCAGCCTTGTGCAGGTCTACAATTTTATCCCTGATGTCCTTACACAGCTCTCTGGTCTTGGCCATTGTGGAGAGGTTGGAGTCTGTTTGATTGAGTGTGTGGACAGGTGTCTTTTATCCAGGTAACGAGTTCAAACAGGTGCAGTTAATACAGGTAATGAGTGGAGAACAGGTGGGATTCTTAAAGAAAAACTAACAAGTCTGTGAGAGCCGGAATTCTTACTGGTTGGTAGGTGATCAAATACTTATGTCATGCAATAAAATGCAAATGAATTACTTAAAAATCATACAATGTGATTTTCTGGATTTTTGTTTTAGATTCTGTCTCTCACATTTGAAGTGCACCTATGATACAAATTACAGACCTCTACATGCTTTGTAAGTAGGAAAACAAGCAAAATCGGCAGTGTATCAAATAATTGTTCTCCCCACTGTATATACAAGAGCTCATATTTACAAGAACTCCTATTTAGTTATCTTAATAGATGCGTTATTACAATGACAGCATAGTATCACCTTCTCCGCTATGCAATCTGGTTTCCGAGCCGGTCACGGGTGCACCTCAGCCACACTCAAGGTACTAAACGACATCATAACCGCCATCGATAAAAGACAGTACTGTGCAGCCGTCTTCATCGACCTTGCCAATGCTTTCGACTCTGTCAAACACCATATTCTTATCGGCAGACTCAGTAGCCTCGGTTTTTCGGATGACTGCCTTGCCTGGTTCACCAATTACTTTGCAGACAGAGTTCAGTGTGTCAAATCGGAGGGCGTGTTGTCCGGTCCTCTGGCAGTCTCTATGGGGGTGCCACAGGGTTCAATTCTCGGGCCGACTCTTTTCTCTGTATATATCAATGATGTTGCTCTTGCTGCGGGCGATTCCCTGATCCACCTCTACGCAGACGACACCATTGTATACACTTTCGGCCCGTCATTGGACACTGTGCTATCTAACCTCCAATCGAGCTTCAATGCCATACAACACTCCTTCCGTGGCCTCCGACTGCTCTTAAACGCTAGTAAAACCAAATGCATGCTTTTCAACCGATCGCTGCCTGCACCCGCATGCCCGACTAGCATCACCACACTGGATGGTTCCGACCTTGAATATGTGGACACCTATAAGTACCTAGGTGTCTGGCTAGACTGCAAACTCTCCTTCCAGACCCATATCAAACATCTCCAATCGAAAATCAAATCAAGAATCGGCTTTCTATTCTGCAACAAAGCCTCCTTCACTCACGCTGCCAAGCTTACCCTAGTAAAACTGACTATCCTACCGATCCTCGACTTCGGCGATGTCATCTACAAAATTGCTTCCAACACTCTTCTCAGCAAACTGGATGCAGTTTATCACAGTGCCATCCGTTTTGTCACTAAAGCACCTTATACTACCCACCACTGCGACTTGTATGCTCTAGTCGGCTGGCCCTCGCTACATATTCGTCGCGAGACCCACTGGCTCCAGGTCATCTACAAGGCCATGCTAGGCAAAGCTCCGCCTTATCTCAGCTCACTGGTCACGATGGCAACACCCATCCGTAGCACGCGCTCCAGCAGGTGTATCTCATTGATCATCCCTAAAGCCAACACCTCATTCGGCCGCCTTTCGTTCCAGTACTCTGCTGCCTGTGACTGGAACGAATTGCAAAAATCGCTGAAGTTGGAGACTTTTATCTCCCTCACCAACTTCAAACATCAGCTAGCTGAGCAGCTAACCGATCGCTGCAGCTGTACATAATCTATTGGTAAATAGCACACCCATTTTCACCTACCTCATCCCCACAGTTTTTATTTATTTACTTTTCTGCTCTTTTGCACACCAATATCTCTCTACCTGTACATGATCATCTGATCATTTATCACTCCAGTGTTAATCTGAAATATTGTAATTATTCGCCTACCTCCTCATGCCTTTTGCACACATTGTATATAGACTCCCCTTTTCTCTGTGTTATTGACTTGTTAATTGTAACTCTGTGTTGTCTCTTCACACTGCTATGCTTTATCTTGGCCAGGTCGCAGTTGCAAATGAGAACCTGTTCTCAACTAGCCTACCTGGTTAAATAAAGGTGAAATAAAAATAAAAATAAAAATCAAAAAGTGTGCTTCTGCCATACCAGGGTTAAGAGAATATGCCAAAAGACCAAACGTGTGATTATGTGATCATGTGATTACCAAACAAAAATTATGCTGATACACTATATTTACAAAAGCATGTGGTCACCCCGTCAAATTAGTGGATTCTGCTACTTTAGCCACATCCATTGCTGACAGTTGTATAAAATTGAGCACACAGCCAGGCAATCTCCATAGACAAACATTGGCAGTACTGAAAAGTTCAGTGATTTTCAACATGGCACCGTCATGGGATGCCACCTTTCAACAAGTCAGTTTGTCAAATGTATGCCCTGCTAAAGCTGCCCCGGTCAACTGTAAGTGCTATTATTGTGAAGTGGAAAAGTCTAGGGGCAACAACGGCTCAACTGCGAGGTAGTAGGCCACACAAGCTCACAGAACGGAACCGCCAAGTGTCCTCGGTTGCAACACTCACTACCGAGTTCCAAACTGCCTCTGGAAGCAAAGTCAGCACAATAACTGTTTGTCAGGAGCTTCATGAAATGGGTTTCCATGGCCGAGCAACTGCACACAAGCTTAGGATCAACATGTGCAATGCCAAGCGTTGGCTGGAGTGGTGAAAAGCTCGCAACCTTTGCATTCTGGTGCAGTGGAAATGAGGAATAACGCTTCACCATCTGGCAGTCTGACGGACAAATCTAGGTTTGGCGGATGCCAGGAAAAGCTCCTTGCCCCAATGCATAGTGCCAACTGTAAAGTTTGGTGGATGAGGAATAATTTTCTGGTGCTGTTTCTCATGGTTTGGGCTCCTTAGTTCCAATGAAGGGAAATGTTAACGCTACAGCATACAATGACATTTTAGACAATTCTGTGCTTCCAACTATGTGGCAACAGTTTGGGGAAGGTCCTTTCCTGTTTGAGCATGACAATGCTCCCGTGCACAAAGTGAGGCCCATACAGAAATGGTTTGTCGAGATCGTTGTGGAAGAACTTGACTGCCCTGCGCAGAGCCCTGACCTCAACCCCATCAAACACCTTAGGGATGAATTGGAACACTGACTGCGAGCCAGGCCTAATCACCCAACATCAGTGCCCGACCTCACTAATGCTCTTGTGGCTGAATGGAAGCAAGTTCCCGAAGCAATGTTCCATCATCTATTGGAAAGCCTTCCCAGAAGAGTGGAGGCTGTCATAGCAGGAAAGGGGGGACCAACTCCATATTAATGCCCAATGAGCAGGTGTCCACATATTTTTGGTCATGTAGTGTATATAGCCTGTACTAGCCCCATTTCCCACCACAGATCGGTACATACTGTAGACCCGTGTCTTCCCATCTTCTTCTCACTGAGGTCAATGTCGCCTGAAGATTCTCACATGGTTAAATCCTCAGGGTAAATTTGAACAGATCAAATCGTGTAGTTAAAAGGATCATATCATAACTCCTTCACAACTCATTAACAGTCCTTTTTCCACATCACAATTAGGCCTAAGTTGGTCATACTGATCTATAACATGAAAGGTTTATGTACGAATTCTATGCAGTCAAAGTCAAGTGAACTATTTGTTCCCATTCATAAAGCGTTTATAGCTAAGCACTTCATGGTAATTAACTGTGCAGATTGCCACTCTGATCTAGAACACGAACATTCAAAGTTGATGTATGAATTCACATTGTGGGGATCTTCATGAACATTTGACCTCAGTGGGTAGAAGAAGGTAAGTCACAGGCCTATACTGGTCTGTGGGAGAAATGGGGCAGGCACAGGCTATATCATCAGCATAATTCTCCAAATGTGGTTTGGCCTTTTGGCAAATTCACTAACCCTGCTTTGGAAGAAGCACACTTTTGAGAACAGCCATTATGGTGACAGTACGCTGTCATCATTATGATGCATATATATATACAGTGCCTTCATTCCTACCCGTTGACTTACTCCATATTGTGGTGTCTTACGAGCCTGAATTTAAATCTCACTCATCTACACATAATACCCTTTAAATTACAAAGTGAAAACGTGTTTTCAGACATTTCTGCCAATGTATTGAAAATTATATATAGAAATATCTCATTGACATAAATATTCACACCCCTGAGTCAATACTTTGTAGAGGCAACATTGGCAGCAATTACAGCTGTGAGTCTTTCTGGGTAAGTCTCTAAGAGATTTCCACACATGGATTATGCAACATTTGTCAATTATTATTTTCAGAATTCTTCAAGCTCTGTCAAATTGGTTGTTGATCATTGCTAGACAACCATTTTCATGTCTTTCCATAGATTCTCAAATTGATTTTAGACAAAACTGTAACTCGGCCACTCAGGAACATTCACTCTCTTTTTGGAAAGCAACTCCTGCGTAGATTCGGCCTGGTGCTTTAGGTTATTGTCCTGCTGAAAGGTGAATTCATCTCCAAGTGACTGAACCATGTTTTTCTCTAGGATTTGTCCTGTGCTTAGCTCCATTAAGTTTATTTTTTTATCCTGAAAAACTCCCAAGTCCTTAACAATTGCAAGCATGCCCATAACATAATGCAGCCACCACTATGCTTCAAAATATGGAGAGTGTTACTCTGTAATGTGTTGTATTGGATTTGCCCCAAACATAACACTTTGTATTCAGAACAGAGAGTGAATTGCTTTGTCACATTTGTTTGGAGTATTATTTTACTGCCCTGTTGCAAACAGGATGCATGTTTTGGAATATTTGTATTCTGTACAGGCTTCCTTCTTTTTGCTCTGTCATTTAGGTTAGTATTGTGGAGTAACTACAATGTCACTGCCATAACAAAGGGGCTGAATACTTATTGACTCAAGACATTTCAGCTTTTCGTTTTCAATTAAAAAACATAATTCCACTCTGACATTATGGAATATTGTGTGTAGGCCAATGACAAAAAAAATCTACATTTAATACATTTTAAATTTAGGCTGTAACATAACAAAATGTGGAAAAAGTCAAGGGGTGTGTATACTTTCTGAAGGCTCTGTATATATATATTATAACAAAAAAAATCTCAGTTGGGGTCTCACTTTACTGTTGAGAGTTAGAATAGTAGAATACACAAGGTGCACTCACTGACGGTCACTCAACTAGCCCATGTTAGTTAAACATTTGTAGATTGGTAAATTAGTCTAGATAGTCTACCCAGCTATCTAAACGTGTAGTAATCATGGAAGAATTACTCAGGAGCCCGGCGCCGACAGAAATGGCCGCCTCACTTTGCGTTCCTAGGAAACTATGCAGTTTTTTGTTTTTTCTTACGTGTTATTTCTTACATTAGTACCCCAGGTCATCTTAGGTTTCATTACATACAGTCGAGAAGAACTACTGAATATAAGATCCGCGTCAACTCACCATCAGTACGACCAAGATTATGATTTTCGCGAAGCGGATCCTGTGTTCTGCCTTTCAACCAAGACAACGGAATGGATCCCAGCCGGCGACCCAAAAAAACGACTCCGTAAAAGAGGGAAACGAGGCGGTCTTCTGGTCAGACTCCGGAGACGGGCACATCGTGCAACACTCCCTAGCATTCTTCTTGCCAATGTCCAGTCTCTTGACAACAAGGTTGATGAAATCCAAGCAAGGGTAGCATTCCAGAGGGACATCAGAGACTGCAACGTTCTCTGCATCACGGAAACATGGCTCACTGGAGAGACGCTATCGGAGGTGGTGCAGCCAGCGGGTTTCTCCACGCATCGCGCCGACAGAAACAAACATCTTTCTGGTAAGAAGAGGGGCGGGGGCGTATGCCTTATGGCTAACGAGACGTGGTGTGATCACAGAAACATACAGGAACTCAAATCCTTCTGTTCACCTGATTTAGAATTCCTCAATCAAATGTTGACCGCATTATCTACCAAGAGAATTCTCTTCGATTATAATCACAGCCGTATATATTCCCCCCCAAGCAGACACATCGATGGCTCTGAACGAACTTTATTTGACTCTTTGCAAACTGGAATCCATACATCCTGAGGCTGCATTCATTGTAGCTGGGGATTTTAACAAGGCTAATCTGAAAACAAGACTCCCTAAATTGTATCAGCATATCGATTGCGCTACCAGGGCTGGAAAAACCTTGGATCACTGTTATTCTAACTTCCGCGACGCATATAAGGCCCTCCACTGCCCTCCTTTCGGAAAAGCTGACCACGACTCCATTTTGCTGATTCCTGCCTACAGACAGAAACTAAAACAAGAAGCTCCCACGCTGAGGTCTGTCCAACGCTGGTCCGACCAAGCTGATTCCACACTCCAAGACTGCTTCCATCACGTGGACTGGGATATGTTTCGTATTGCGTCAGATAACAACATTGACGAATACGCTGATTCGGTGTGCGAGTTCATTAGAACGTGCATTGAAGATGTCGTTCCCATAGCAACGATTAAAACATTCCCTAACCAGAAACCGTGGATTGATGGCAGCATTCGCGTGAAACTGAAAGCGTGAACCACTGCTTTTAATCAGGGCAAGGTGACTGGTAACATGACCGAATAGAAACAGTGCAGCTATTCCCTCCGCAAGGCTATCAAACAAGCTAAGCGTCAGTATAGAGACAAAGTAGAATCTCAATTCAACGGCTCAGACACAAGAGGTATGTGGCAGGGTCTACAGTCAATCACGGACTACAAGAAGAAAACCAGCCCAGTCACGGACCAGGATGTCTTGCTCCCAGGCAGACTAAATAACTTTTTTGCCCGCTTTGAGGACAAAACAGTGCCACTGACACGGCCTGCAACAAAAACATGCGGACTCTCCTTCACTGCAGCCGAGGTGAGTAAAACATTTAAACGTGTTAACCCTCGCAAGGCTGCAGGCCCAGACGGCATCCCCAGCCGCGCCCTCAGAGCATGCGCAGACCAGCTGGCCGGTGTGTTTACGGACATATTCAATCAATCCCTATACCAGTCTGCTGTTCCCACATGCTTCAAGAGGGCCACCATTGTTCCTGTTCCCAAGAAAGCTAAGGTAACTGAGCTAAACGACTACCGCCCCGTAGCACTCACTTCCGTCATAATGAAGTGCTTTGAGAGACTAGTCAAGGACCATATCACCTCCACCCTACCTGACACCCTAGACCCACTCCAATTTGCGTCCACAGACGATGCAATCTCAACCACACTGCCCTAACCCATCTGGACAAGAGGAATACCTATGTGAGAATGCTGTTCATCGACTACAGCTCGGCATTCAACATCATAGTACCCTCCAAGCTCGTCATCAAGCTCGAGACCCTGAGTCTCGACCCCGCCCTGTGCAACTGGGTACTGGACTTCCTGACGGGCTGCCCCCAGGTGGTGAGGGTAGGCAACAACATCTCCACCCCGCTGATCCTCAACACTGGGGCCCCACAAGGATGCGTTCTGAGCCCTCTCCTGTACTCCCTGTTCACCCACGAAAAGCGTGGCCACGCACGCCTCCAACTCAATCATCAAGTTTGCGGACGACACAACAGTGGTAGGCTTGATTACCAACAACGACGAGACGGCCTACAGGGAGGAGGTCAGGGCCCTCGGAGTGTGGTGTCAGGAAAATAACCTCACATTCAACGTCAACAAAACTAAGGAGATGATTGTGGACTTCAGGAAACAGCAGAGGGAACATCCCCCTATCCACATCGATGGAACAGTAGTGGAGAGGGTAGTAAGTTTTAAGTTCCTCGGCACACACATCACAGACAAACTGAATTGGTCCACTCACACAGACAGCATCGTGAAGAAGGCGCAGCAGCGCCTCTTCAACCTTAGGAGGCTGAAGAAATTTGGCTTGTCACCAAAAGCACTCACAAACTTCTACAGATGCACAATCGAGAGCATCCTGGCGGGCTGTATCACCGCCTGGTATGGCAACTGCTCCGCCCACAACCGTAAGGCTCTCCAGAGGGTAGTGAGGTCTGTACAACGCATCACCGGGGGCAAACTACCTGCCCTCCAGGACACCTACACCACCCGATGTTACAGGAAGGCCATTAAGATCATCAAGGACAACAACCACCCGAGCCACTGCCTGTTCACCCCACTATCATCCAGAAGGCGAGGTCAGTACAGGTGCATCAAAACTGGGACCGAGACACTGAAAAACAGCTTCTAACTCAAGGCCATCAGAGTGTTACACAGCCACCACTAACATTGAGTGGCTGCTGCCAACACACTGATGACACTGACTCAACTCCAGCCATTTTAATAATGGGAATTGATGGGAAATTATGTAAAATATATCACTAGCCACTTTAAACAATGCTACCTAATATAATGTTACATACCCTACATTATCCATCTCATATGCATATGTATATACTGTACTCTATATCATCGACTGCATCCTTATGTAATACATGTATCACTAGCCACTTTAACTATGCCACTTTGTTGACATACTCATCTCATATGTATATACTGTACTCGATACCATCTACTGTATCTTGCCTATGCTGCTCTGTACCATCACTCATTCATATATCTTTATGTACATATTCTTTTTCCCCTTACACTGTGTATAAGACAGTAGTTTTGGAATTGTTAGTTAGATTAGTTGTTGGTTATTACTGCATTGTCGGAACTAGAAGAACAAGCATTTCGCTACACTCGCATTAACATCTGCTAACCATGTGTATGTGACAAATACATTTGGTTTGATATCATACTAACATGGCATAGGTCATAGTGAAATGTGTATAATTGCAAGAAATTAGCTTTAAAACGGGAACAATGTGTCCCCACCCTATGGCAAAACGTTTAGAATAGCAGGAAATAGCTGTAAAATTGCACACAAAACATTCTGTAAAACAAACTCATGTGATTACTTTTTGTTAGTAAAATACCTTTTTTAATAACAGATCCCTCTGTGGGTATTAAATTATAGTTTTTAATCCCAGTTAGAGTTAATGTGAGGTAATGTCTAGCGGTTAATTAAACAGCTAATAGGCTTATGTGTTTGTAGATGCTGAGATAATGAAGCTATAGCAACCAATGTGATAATGTTTGGGGTCATTTTTGCTTGTTTTTGCTGTTCTCGAAATAGCATTTTATAGTTTTAAAATGTCAGTAAATAAGCTTAAACTCTCTATTTGGTGTGGATCCCCCCGTCCAGACATCACTAAAACTCAGACCCTGGTTACCGCCCTGTATACCTAAATATGAGCTCTTGCATATCATGGCAGGATATATTTAATGAACCTTGTCGCCCTGTTGTAATACGTTGATGAAATGCTTATAGATGTGTAATACATGCTTTACGGATACGTACGTAGTCAACGTAAATAGTTACCCAAAAGTATTCCCACAATGCAAAGTTTTTCTCGCGCATTTAATTCATTAACTGGAAACCTTTCCAAAGCGCCTCCTTACCTGGAAGTTGTTGATGAACGCGGGAGTGGCTGGCGCGTGCGGTGCGTAATGTCCATGGACTGGGTACATAACATCCAAACAACTCATGGTAATGGCACGGTGTCCTCTCCGGGCAGGGAAGGGAAGTGTAGCGCTGTCGTATGGAAACCGACGTTGTGACAGAGACACAACATTCCGTTCGCTAGCAGCAATGCAACGAACTAAGCAGGGCGCTCCAGCTCCGTCAGTGGCAATGCAACGAACTAAGCAGGGCGCTCCAGCTCCGTCAGTGGCAATGCAACGAACTAAGCAGGGCGCTCCAGCTCCGTCAGTGGCAATGCAACGAACTAAGCAGGGCGCTCCAGCTCCGTCAGTGGCAATGCAACGAACTAAGCAGGGCGCTCCAGCTCCGTCAGTGGCAATGCAACGAACTAAGCAGGGCGCTCCAGCTCCGTCAGTGGCAATGCAACGAACTTAGCAGGGCGCTCCAGCTCCGTCAGTGGGCAATGCAGGGCGCTCCAGCTCCGTCAGTGGCAATGCAACGAACTAAGCAGGGCGCTCCAGCTCCGTCAGTGGCAATGCAACGAACTAAGCAGGGCGCTCCAGCTCCGTCAGTGGCAATGCAACGAACTTAGCAAGGCGCTCCAGCTCCGTCAGTGGCAATGCAACGAACTTAGCAGGGCGCTCCAGCTCCGTCAGTGGCAATGCAACGAACTAAGCAAGGCGCTCCAGCTCGGTCAGTGGTAATGCAACGAACTAAGCAAGGCGCTCCAGCTCCGTCAGTGGCAATGCGCAGCAAGCAGCACGAGGCTTGACATCACCCCAGAGCGCGCTCTCCACTACTGCACGCAACAACAGCTGTGCTCTCAGATTGTGCTGAGAGAGGTTTATAGAACAAAACAGACACAAGAGTGTCCTGTACATCTCGACCCCACCCAGTAGTGGTTCCCCCCTAAAATAAATGTTTGGATTTGTAATGTGTTTACATATTACATCACTATACTGTATACAGGACAATAGGCTATATTGTGTATACACTGAGTATACTAAACATTAGGAACACCTTCCTAATATTGAGTTGTACCCCTCTTTTGCCCTCATAACAGCCTCAATTCATCAGTGAATGGACTCTACAAAGTGTCACAAGCGTTCCACAGGGATGATGGTCCATGTCGACTCCAATGCTTCCCACAGTTGTGTCACATTGGCTTGATGTCCTTTGGGTGCTGGACCATTCTTGATACACACAGGAAACTGTTGAGCAGCGTTGCAGTTCTTGACACAAACCGGTGCGCCTGACACCTACTACCCCGTTTAAAGGCACTTAAATCTTTCGTCTTGCCCATTCACCCTCTAAATGGCACACATACACAATCCATGTCTCAGTTGTCTCATAGCTTAAACATCTTTCTTTAACCCGTCTCCTCCCCTTCATCTACACGGATTGAAGTGGATTTAACAAGTGACATCAATAAGGGATCATAACTTTCACCTGGATTCACCTGGTCAGTCTATGTCATGGAAAGAGCAGGTTTTCTCAACGTGTGTACACTCAGTGTATGCATTGTAAGCTATGCCTATAACAGGCCTATAGCCTAACCTGTTTAGGAACTATAATGTTGTTCTCATGGACGGTCAGTCCTTGCTTCCATAGCTCCATCTATACATTTCAGAGTCGTTACATTTTTCCAGCCCCATTCCAGCTGTCTACTAAAGAAAAGTGTCAGGGCGGCTTTTGAGTTGTTGTTTGAATCCCAGACTGTCCGATTAAGATCAGAATTGTACTAAGAAGTGTAAACCTGGTATCATTTGTACAGTAATTGTTTAAATTTTTTAAAGGTTCTCTATTATTATCAAACAATCTATTTTTCAATCAATGCTTTCCATTTTCCCTGATGTAATCTGCCTTGTGCCACAGCAGAGTTTATTTGGTGGGACCCGTGCTCCACCCGTACCCCTAAATGAACTATCCCAGGGTTATACATAGGCCTACAGGAGAATCACATTCATAATGTACTGTACACAGTTACAGTAGTAGAGGTAATTTAACAACCAAGTGGCTTCCTGTCAACCTTCCAAAGGTGTATTCCATATGAATGAAGGCGTTATGATGGCCTTACATCCCAACATTCATATGGGTTAGCATGTCTGAGAACATCAGAGCTGTTTGGTGGGATTCTCAGACTGACACATTTGGGTTAACTAAAGGGAACACACACTGGCCATACCAACACCAGGACAGGAAAAACAACACAATTCCATGACAAATTATCACCCATCAGTAAAACAAACAAGGCCCTTTCCTCACACACCATGTCATCTGTCATAGTATGGTTTGAGAATTAATTACAAAAGAAAATAATTAATCAATTTACCCTACCACCCAAACCACCCAGGTTTTATTCTGGCTTGATTCTGTCCAGGTTTGATAGATTAGATGTTCTGTCTGAAATGTGACCCATTAACAGTTTAAATGAGCAATGTGGCACTTTAAGAGCTTTAAAGGAGCCTGATTGGGTCGGCATGCCAGTATTTTTGACAGACACTCGGGAACTCAAGGGAGAATAGTGTGGAATATTTGTAGACTTCCTTTGACGAGTGTCAGATGAGATGGAATGCCTCTGATGTCTGTTGCCGGATGAGGCCGTTGGGAAGATGGATGACGTCGTGTTGCTGCTGAGGTTGGGGGGGGGGGCACAGACGTCGCTCTGTCAATCCCTAGATGTCTACAGGACACCGTGTTTACTAGTTGTGTATCAACAATACGTTTACTTTTGCACTTTAAGTTGTGATTCAGCTGTTGAAGCATCATTTCATTTATAACCTGGTGGTTATTTTTGCTTCTTTGATGTTGTTGTCTGATATTGTACATACAAACCCCAAAATGCTCCAGAGGCACCTGCTATAAATCACATAAAAGTTACATGTAAATGTTAGCCAAATGTAGTAGAATATAATATAATAGGTATTTTTCAGATATAATCAGGTCTGGGAAGGTTTGGTTCCATTTTGTCTATTGTTTAGGATGCAGCAAGGCACTGGAGCCAGAGGAAGTATGTGATGCAATGTTGGAGCGCTCCAACTTACAGCGTGATCAACAGCTGCAGCTGACGAAAGGGAGACCTCTAGTATTAATGACCATGACTCTCTCCCTCGTTCTTCCCCAGCAACACATAAACCGCATCGTTGCCTTACAGCACTCTGCCCTCCCTCTGGAACAGCCGTCTACAGTCATTTGTCTCTATTGGGCAATGGTGTGTGTGTGTGGTTAGCAATGCAACACTTGTCATACAGTGACCAAACTAGGAAAGGGAAGATAGGCGAGTGACTCAACCCGTTGCCTGGAATAGAGTGTAGATGTAGGGAACAAGCTAGTTCAAAAAATTACTTTGTTTTTCTATATACGTTCATGATGAGCATCATTTTACTAATGTATTATTTATTACAAATTTACTTTTGTATTATTATTCATGCACAATAATGTGTGTGTGTGTATTTCTGTGTGTGTATATTTGTGTGTGTGTGTGTGTGTTTGCATGTGATGTCTGTGCTCTAGCCAAAAATAAACACAAGTAACATCACTGTTGCTTATGACCACCCCACCAAACACTTCCTCTGGGGCGGCAGGAAGCCTAGTGTTTAGAGCGTTGGGCCAGTAACCCAAAGGTTGCTGGATTGAATCCCCTAGCTGACAAGGTAAAAGTCTGTCGTTCTGCCCCTGAACAGGTAGTTAACCCACTTTTCCCCGGTAGGCCGTCATTGTAAATAAGAATGTGTTCTTAACTGACTTGCCTAGTTAAATAACGGTTAAATTAAAAAAAATTATGCTAATAATTTCTGCACAGGCTAAATGAGAACTGCTCGGAGGCCTCTGATTGGCTAACCTGTTGAAAGAGGTAATGGCACGACTACTTAGACCAGGCTTCTGATCGTTACACCAGGAATACTTCAGAACCCATGTTGTAGTAACATCGTAGAACATGACGTCATCTCACTGATGTCAGTAAAAGCACGACTTGGACAGAACACGCGAGTCGAGCCGGACTGATCAACAAATCCCACATCATAAATAACTACTCAATATTATTTTGTAGATCAGTCAGTCACAATTTACCCATGATGCTGTACATCACGGTCTTGAATATGTCCACAGGCTGTGTACTATACCGCGTGCATGGAAATAGCACAGATAGCCTGGTTCAGCCAGACTGAATTTAGCTGTTGTTCTTCACTTCAATGGTGAGCGCAGTGTTCATTCTGGTTTAACCAGGGTATGGAAGATTGAATCTGAAACCATTTACCATAACCACTGAAACAACAAAGCCTTTATTGAGGTCTCAGTATGGCGTGGACCCAAGAGTGTCTGCTACTCTTCTGCTCCCAGAATTCCAGGGTTGTTTATCCATCCGCCTGCTTTAGCGCCATGCAGCATGTGTTAGAGAGACAGAGACATGCATACAGCCGCTCAACTGTCCTGAGCCATCCCTATAGGCCTGACTGCTCAACTGTCCTGAGCCATCCCTATAGGCCTGACACAAAAACAAAACAACACACACACACACACATACACACATACACACACACACAGGTCTAGCTGGTTCACAGTCAAAAGTATCCTTGTTAAACCACACTGAATGCTGCATTAACATAGCAAGACACAACAGTATACAAGAGAAGAGTCTTGTGATGGCTATAAAGTTGATTGACTGAGAGACTGACTGGCCAGTTTCCAATGTGAATCCAGGCAGTCGGCAAACACAGCCACTTTCCCCTCACTCTGCCTGTTTATTAATGGCTAACCCTCTCAAATGGACAGAATGTGAATTAACAACGCGGTGGGAGTAGCTGGCGGGTGCCACATTCCTCCCGCCGCACGGCCGTGCGTCTCCTTCCTCCTTTCCGCACGGCGTGCATGCCGCGCTGCCGCCGGGTCGCTGATGTCATATACACTGCTGGGGGGGGGGATTGTCACCTTCCCAACAGACACTCTTCCAGAGGGGAAGACAGAGGTTCATAGAGGGGGGGTCAGCTACCGGTAAAGAAGACATGGATGTGGGGACAAGGCGGGGTAAAGAGGGGTAATACCGGTGTCGGGGGGGGGGGGATGTATCACAAATGTGGCATGTCACATGGTCAAACAGTAGCTGATTTACAGGCGATCGGGTTCCGCGGCAGCCACATGGTGTTGGCGCCTCAGAATGCCAGGAATGGAGGAGTGAGATCAGCGGTTGCTTTTAGACGGTACCTTTGGAACTACGCAGGGAAGAGAGTTGTTGGTGCAGGCCACCAAAGTCTTTCTCTCCTTGCCTCTGCATCCTTTAAGTGACTCCCCCTGATTCTCCAAGGTGCCCTGGGTTCTGGTGGTTGGGTCTATGTACTACATGGCATGCATCCCGAAGCACTCGAAAGATAGCAAGGCTAGTGAAACACTAGAATGCAAGCCGAGAGGTCGAGCGATCAGGTCATCAAGAGAAACTCAAAAGGGAGGGAGGGACGCAAAATAGAAAAGAGTGATGAGAGAAAAGGAGAGTGAGAGAAACATATGAAGTGATCAGCCATACAACGAGCAAGGTTGGGTACGGGGCGGAGACTACTGTAAATAGTGAGGAGAGAGATGCGAGAGGGAGTAATAAGAGAGAGATAGATTGTAGGAAAGAAAAGGTGGAGAATTAGGGAGGTACAGCAGGCCCTCGTGCCTCTTACCCAGAGCAGCTACAGCCAGTCAGCCCAGAGAGATCAGACTGTGATTTACTTAGCGGTGACATCATGGAGGCCGCAGCTATTTTTATTGGCCGGTAAAAGTGCCAGATCGGCTCCACGCTATGCCACCTGTCCGATCAGCTCCGATCACAAAAACCCTGGGAAAAAGTCAAACACGGAAAATGATTGGGTGTTGAAGAGAACAATATGAGACTGTGTGTGAACGTGCTACTGTCTGGGAAATGTTCAACGAGACAAGCCATGTTTGGAGTCTCGGGTTCTTCCGCGGCCATCACTTCCTGGTGCATGTCGTTTTTTAAAAATATGTCGTATATCCGTACAATCAGGGTTTGAATTATACAGCGACTCCAATTGTCACATACTATTTTCAGCAGGCAGGGAAGAGGTAACATCACCGTAGAGACATGTCTATGCAGGGCACATAGTTGACCTGTTCGAAGCAGCCTCATGACCCACTGCTCACTCCTCACCCCCACCCACCCACCTCCCTCCCCCTCCTTGTACATGTGGGGTTGGGGAGGTAAGGGGGTGGGGTTATTCCTATCCCCCTGCCCTGGATGTCTTATTTGCCATCTGACTTTGACCCCTGAAAAACGTTCGGTGGTAACCGAAGTTCGTCACACAACTCCCGGTCGATGATGTCACCTCCCGAGACGGTGATTGGCCAATGAGTGACACCTTTATAAAAAGTGTGAGAGGAGAAGATGTGGAAATGAAACAAAAACATTATAGCGAGATAGCGAGATAATAAACAAGATGAACTGTATCAGAGTACAATGTAGAAAGTCTCAAATCTCAACAGACATTTATCGACGTTCCACCCAAATGTTTTTCCCGATTTTTTTGTTGATGCTGAATTTGATCTGTAATACCTTCTGTTGTGTAAACCTTCCTAAGAATTGTCACATTTCTGCTTCAATCCCAAATTACATAACTGTCCCCTTTTATATGCCGAGATCCAGTTTGTGACAAGAAGAGAGATGAAAGACACGAGACAAGGACCAATATTATCTGTCAATGTGAGAAGGCCTTTTGTAATTGAGAGGTCATCCTATGGGTTAAACTAAAAGCTAAACAACATCTCCGGTCAAACCATGTCTTCACCGAGGCAGTTTGCTATCTACCCCCAGCCAACTCCTCTTGGTATGTTGCTACAGCAGACTATTATGAGAGTTTACTTGTGTACAGGTATCAGGAGCTTGCCCCTTTTCTCATATCGGGTGCCTTTAAATAGCCACTGTGCTGATGGAAGGGAATTACGTCCAAGGGCCGATGTGTTATGGATTACAACCTGGTCCCTCGTAAGAATTTAGACTGGTTCAGCGACTCTGCTGTGATCAGGAGCAGGGACTCATTTCCAGGAAGGCTGTGTGTCTGTCATTGATCCATCAAGAATGATCTGTTTGTCAGGAGCTTCATGAAATGGGTTTCCATGGCCAAGCACCATTGAACTCTGGAGCACCATCTGGCAATCCGATGGACTGGCGGATGCCAGCAGAATGCTACCTGCCCGAATGCATAGTGCCAACTGTAAAGTTTGGTGGATGAGGAATAATGGTCTGGGGCTGTTTTTCATGGTTTGGGCAAGGCCCATTAGTTCCGGTGAAGGGAAATCTTAACACTACAGCATACAATGACATTATAAATGATTCTGTGCTCCCAACTATGTAGTAACAGTTTGGGGAAGTCCCTTAGCTGTTTCAGCATGACAATTCCCCCGTGCACCAAGCGAGGTTTGTTGAGATCGGTGTGGAAGAATTTGACTGGCCTGCATAGAGCCCTGACCTTAACCCCATTGAACACCTTTGGGATGAATTGTAACGCTGACTGTGAGCCAGGTCTAATCGCCCAACATCTGTGCCCAACCTCACTAATGTTCTTGTGGCTGAATGGAAGCAAATCCCTGCAGCAATGTTCCAAAATGTAGTGGAAAGCCTTCCCAGATGATTGGAGGCTGTTATAGCAGCAATGTTCCAACATCTAGTGGAAAGCCTTCCCAGAAGAGTGGAGGCTGTTATAGCAGCAATGTTCCCACATCTAGTGGAAAGCCTTCCCAGAAGAGTGGGGGCTGTTATAGCAGCAATGTTCCAACATCTAGTGGAAAGCCTTCCCAGAAGAGTGGAGGCTGTTATAGCAGCAATGTTCCAACATCTAGTGGAAAGCCTTCCCAGAAGAGTGGAGGCTGATATAGCAGCAATGTTCCAACATCTAGTGGAAAGCCTTCCCAGAAGAGTGGAGGCTGTTATAGCAGAAATGTTCCAACATCTAGTGGAAAGCCTTCCCAGAAGAGTGGAGGCTGTTATAGCAGCAATGTTCCAACATCTAGTGGAAAGCCTTCCCAGAAGAGTGGAGGCTGTTATAGCAGCAATGTTCCAACATCTAGTGGAAAGCCTTCCCAGAAGAGTGGAGGCTGTTATAGCAGCAAAGGGAGGGGACCAACTCGATATTAATGCCCATGATTTTGCAATGAGATGTTCGATGAGCAGGCGTCCACATTCTTTTGGTCATGTACTGTATGTTATGGGACAAGCTGGAGTCATTTGGTCAAAATGGTAACATCCTGAAATGCCTTGTCTCCATGTACAGTATGATAATGTTAAATGTTGTGTTCAAGTCAATGGCTACCTTACTGACTGGTTCGTCGTTGACAGTGTTGTGAAACAGGGCTGCATTGTATCACCTAATCCGGTGTTTCTATGTCAAAGGGTTTTGTTGTATTTCAGTCTTCTGTGGTGTATATAAAGCGTAATATTGGGATGCAAACAAAAAATGTAATACTTTACAGCTCTATATCTGACATGGTACAGGTGTCTTCTTTCTGTTAAACCCATAACCATGTGTGTGAGGTATATACTTTTGTTTCAAAGTAGATTTGTTTAAGACTACCTCGAATCACTCTGTGTGATCCTGATTTAGCCCACTGCTGTAAAAGGTTAATGATCTCACTCTGGCCATAAAAGCTCTAGGTGTAACGGCGTTCGTCTGTCGAAGGAGAGGACCAAAATGCAGCGTGGTGGTTACTCATGTTCTTTAATGAAACTGAACGATACATGAAATAACTATAAATATATACAAAACAACAAACGGAACGTGACAACTTATACAGCCTGTCTGGTGAACAACTAACACAGAGACAGGAACAATCACCCACGAAAACACTCACAGAATATGGCTGCCTAAATATGGTTCCCAATCAGATACAACGATAAATCACCTGACTCTGATTGAGAACCGCCTCAGGCAGCCATAGACTAATTAGACACCCCACAAAACCCCAAGACAAAAAACTCACCACAATAACCCATGTCACACCCTGGCCTGACCAAATAAATAAAGAAAACACAAAATACTAAGACCAAAGCGTGACACTAGGAAAATGTGTCTGTCTGAACAAGTGTCTGTTCTTTCATATGCAGATTAATTATCCCAGCTAGCACATAACGTTCTGAGAACCAAATCTTTAAGTGTGTTCAGGTGTGTTGGCTGTGCCCACTAATTGTGGCTGTGCCCACTAACCTTATCTTAAAGAGACCTTGTTTCCTTTGAAATGGGGTCTATTTTAATTAATGAAAATGTACAGCTTTGTATGAGTTTTAAAATAAATAACATGGCATGCTAGTTCCATCCTAGTGGCTGTAACGGCGTTCTTCGTTTGTAGAAAGAGAGTCGGACCGAAATGCAGCGTGGTGGTTACTCATGTCTTTAATAAATGAAGAGCGATACATGAAATAACTTAATACAAAAGCAAAACAACAAACGGAACGTGAAAACCTAATTACAGCCTATCTGGTGAAACTACACAGAGACAGGAACAATCACCCACGAAATACAAAGTGAAACCCAGGCTACCTAAATACGGTTCCCCATCAGAGACAACAAGAATCACCTGACTCTGATTGAGAACCGCCTCAGGCAGCCAAGCCTATACTAGACACACCCCTAATCAACCACAATCCCAATGCCTACAAAAACCCCAATACGACAATACAATAACCCCATGTCACACACTGGCCTGAACAAATAATTAAAGAAAACACAAAATACTAAGACCAAGGCGTGACAGAACCCCCCTAAGGTGCGGACTCCCGGACGCACCTCAAAACCATAGGGAGGGTCCGGGTGGGCGTTTGTCCATGGTGGCAGTTCCGGCTCGGGACGTGGACCCCACTCCATTAATGTCCTAGTTCCTCCCCTTCGCGTCCTGGGATAATCCACCCTCGCCGCCAACCATGGCCTAATAGTCCTCACCCAGAACCCCACTGAACTGAGGGGCAGCTCGGGACTGAGGGGCAGCTCGGGACTGAGGGGTAGCTCGGGACTGAGGGGTAGCTCGGGACTGAGGGGCAGCCCGGAACTGAGGGGAAGCCCAGTACTGAGAGAAAGCCCAGTACTGAGAGAAAGCCCAGTACTGAGAGGAAGCCCAGTACTGAGAGGAAGCCCAGTACTGAGAGGAAGCTCAGGCAGGTAGTAGGCTCTGGTAGATCCTGGCTGGCTGGCGGATCTGGAAGATTCTGGTTGACTAGCAGATCTGGAAGATTCTGGTTGACTGGCAGATCTAGCTGCTCTATGCAGACTGGCAGATCTGAAAGAGACTGGTTGACTGGTAGATCTGGAAGAATCTGGTTGACTGGCAGATCTAGAAGATCATGGCTGACTGGCAGATCTAGCTGCTCTATGCAGACTGGCAGCTCCTTGCAGACTGGCAGCTCCTTGCAGACTGACAGCTCCTTGCAGACTGACAGCTCCTTGCAGACTGACAGCTCCTTGCAAACTGGCAGCTCTTTGCAGACTGATAGCTCTGGCTGCTTCTTGCAGACTGACAGCTTGGCTGCTTCATACAGACTGACAGCTCTGGCTGCTTCATGCAGACTGACAGCTTGGCTGCTTCATACAGACTGACAGCTCTGACTGCTCCATGCAGGCTGACAGCTCTGACTGCTTCATACAGACTGACAGCTCTGGCTGCTTTATGCAGACTGACAGCTCTGACTGCTCCATGCAGGCTGACAGCACCCTGCAGACTGGCAGCTCCTTGCAGACTGACAGCTCCTTGCAGACTGACAGCTCCTTGCAGACTGGCAGCTCTTTACAGACTGACAGCTCTGGCTGCTTCATGCAGACTGACAGCTCAGGCTGCTCCGAACAGGCAGGAGGCTCCGGCAGCGCTGTAGAGGAGGAAGGCTCTGATAGCGCTGAACAGGCGGGAGACTCCAGCAGCGCTGTAGAGGAGGAAGGCTCTGATAGCGCTGAACAGGCGGGAGAATCCGACAGCGCAGGAGAGGAGAAAGGCTCTGATAGCGCTGAACAGACAGGAGACTCCAGCAGCGCTGTAGAGGAGGAAGGCTCTGATAGCGCTGAACAGGCGGGAGACTCCGACAGCACAGGAGAGGCGAGGCGCACTGTAGGCCTGATGCGTGGTGCTGGCACTGGTGATACTGGAGCGAGGACACGCACAGGAAGCCTGGTGCAGGGAGCTGCTACCGGAGGACTGGTGTGTGGAGGTGGCTCTGGATAGACCGGACCGTGCAGGCGCACTGGAGCTCTTGAGCACCGAGCCTGCCCAACCTTACCTGGCTCAATGCCCACTCTAGCCCGGCCAATACGAAGGGCTGGTATGAACCGCACCGGGCTATGCACCCGCACTGGAAACACTGTGGGCTCCATAGCATAACACGGTGCCTGCCCGGTCTCTCTCGCCCCCCGGTAAGCACAGGGAGTTTGCGCAGGTCTCCTACCTGGCATAGCCATACTCCCTGTAAGCCCCCCCCCAATAATTTTTTGGGGCTGCTTTTCGGGCTTCCATCCGCGTCGCCATGCTGCCTCCTCATACCAGCGCCTCTCCGCTTTTTCCGCCTCCAGTTCTTCCTTGGGACGGCGATATTCTCCAGGCTGAGCCCAGGGTCCTTTTCCATCTAATATCTCCTCCCAAGTCCAGAAGTCCTTTGATCGCTGCTCCTCACGATTAACAGGGAGAGTTGGCTCAGGTCTGACTCCTGACTCTGCCACTCTCTCTCTGCGCCCTCCCCCAATACATTTTTGGGGGTGACTTTCGGGTTTCTTTCTGCGCCGCCGTGTCTTTCTCTTCGACTCCATTCTCCTATAGCCCTCTTCGCACTGCTCCAGCGAATCCCAGGCGGGTTCCAGCACTCTCTCTGGGTCGACCGCCCACCTGTCTATTTCTTCCCACGTCGTATACTCCAAGCTTCTGCTGTCCATAACGTCTTCCCATGTCCATTCTCCGAATAATTCATCCTCCTTTCGCTGCTCATGCTATCGCTGCCTGTTACCACGCCACTCGGTCCGTGTGTGGTGGGTGATTCTGTAACGGCGTTCTTCGTTTGTAGAAAGAGAGTCGGACCGAAATGCAGCGTGGTGGTTACTCATGTCTTTAATAAATGAAGAGCGATACATGAAATAACTTAATACAAAAACAAAACAACAAACGGAACGTGAAAACCTAATTACAGCCTATCTGGTGAAACTGCACAGAGACAGGAACAATCACCCACGAAATACAAAGTGAAACCCAGGCTACCTAAATACGGTTCCCCATCAGAGACAAGAAGAATCACCTGACTCTGATTGAGAACCGCCTCAGGCAGCCAAGCCTATACAACACCCCTAATCAGCCGCAATCCCAATGCCTACAAAAACCCCAATACGACAATACAATAACCCCATGTCACACCCTGGCCTGAACAAATAATTAAAGAAAACACAAAATACTAAGACCAAGGCGTGACAGTGGCGAAGAGGACTAATTCCATGGATAGAGAACAGAATATCATAGGCTTGAATCTCACTGATGCCGTGTCACAATAAAAACATACATGTGTTTGCATGATTACTGCCTAAGCAAAATCCTTTCCATGTGTCATATCTGTGCTTATCTGTGCTTGGAGTTCAAACCAGTTAACACAAACTAAGAATTGTAATTGCTATTAAAAGTCGTATTGAAACATTGAGTTAAAATTTTAAGGAAGTTATTAAAAAACCTAAAATAACCTATAATTGACATTCTCAGACGTCAATAAAACCTCCCAGGAAAACTTTCAGGGAACCATAATGAAACGTAATCAGAACCTCCCTGCAACCTAAAATTGTACATTCCCAGAACAGGTATAATTTTTACTTCTGTTCTCAGAACTTAAAAAAAAAACATTCAGTTTTACCAGTCAGGAATGTTAGGGCTTTGTTCCTAGAACCAATGGGAAACCTAAAACGTATGTTCCCACAACTTCCAAGGAACCATATTTGCTAGCTGGGATTCATCTCTGAAATTGAAGAAGAGCATCATGAAATTTAAAAACATTTTTTTGTACTGGTGTGAACTATGGAAACTGAATATCAATGTAGATCAAACTAAGGTAATACACCATAGAACACCTTTTATTTTCTCCTGTGGTCCTGCCATGTTAGATGTTGTTCGTGAGTAGTACAAGTACCATATCTGGGGTTGATTATTAATGCATTTTTAGATCACCATGTGAATCGTGCCCTTGGTGCCATCATTGCAAAGTTTAAAGCCATGGGTAGCCTTTTAAATGTTTCACAAAACTGTTTGATTCATTGGCGCTACCTATTATTACTTATTCTACAGCAGTATGGGGGCACAGAAATTATACTAAGGCTAATGTTGTTTTTAACCATGCCTGCAGATTTAACCTTGGTGTGGATATGGGTTGAAAAGCTCTATGGCATCACCAGTGGCTATTTAAAATAAAATAAATTATGTGCTGAGATTTTGTGGCATGCCAAATTAATGTCTGTGTAAATGCGTACTCTTATGGGCTCGTGATGTTGTAACCACAAAGCAAAATGTTATGTACCATGTCAAATACTTTTGTTAACTAAAGTGGTACGAACTGATAAACAAACCTGAAAGAAACAAGCTTCATCACTTAATGCCTTTTTAAATGTACTTTTGGGACAGAACCTGATATGCGTACTGTTTCATCCAACCAATATCGAAGCTCTTTTGCAAAATGTTGATGTGGTCGCTCGCTATTGAGACTGGTCCATACACAAACACTCTCTTAGACAAATGTGTGTGTACTTTTTGCAATGTTGGTTCCATTGAAACTTATGCTTATGCCTTGCTTTACGGGTTGGGTAAACAATGAAATTAGGCATAATATTTTTTTGTCAGCTGTCTAGCCAAAAGGAAAACGCTAACGGTCTTGATGAAAATAATATATTCTGTGACATTTTATTAGGAAACAATAATGTAAAGGCCTACACCAAAGCTGCCATCTTATCCTCCAGTAGAGACGTTTGTGCCTGAGCTCCCTTTTATCCACTGTAGCCGACTTTGTTTGTGTTTGTGCATACATGTGTATAGACGATGTAATGTATTATAGAGGAGTTGGACTATGATTGTTTTTGTTTATGCATACATGTGTATAGACGATGTAATGTATTATAGAGGAGTTGGACTATGATTGTTTGTTTTTGTGAATACATGTGTATAGACGATGTAATGTATTATAGAGGAGTTGGACTATGATTGTTTGTGTTTATGCATACATGTGTATAGACGATGTAATGTATTATAGAGGAGTTGGACTATGATTGTTTGTGTTTATGCATACATGTGTATAGACGATGTAATGTATTATAGAGGAGTTGGACTATGATTGTTTGTGTTTGTGAATACATGTGTATAGACGATGTAATGTATTATAGAGGAGTTGGACTATGATTGTTTGTGTTTGTGCATACATGTGTATAGACGATGTAATGTATTATAGAGGAGTTGGACTATGATTGTTTTCGAGTGTCTCAATACTCAACTTGAGTGGTCCTCAATGCGGTTTTATTAATAAATCATCTGTATTATTTTTTATCACACTTAAATACGTTTTTTTTTTTTACTAACTCTGGATGGATATGAAGGGTAGGCGGATGGGACTAAACCACACTAACTGTCAAAGGGATACACAAATGAGGGCCATCCGTGAATCTGTGTGTGTGTGTGTGTGTGTGTGTGTGTGTGTGTGTGTGTGTGTGTGTGTGTGTGTGTGTGTGGTGAAATGGTCGCTCTAAGTCTATCATATAGGAAGGATCCTGCGCACCACAGACTACATTTCCACGGGCAGAGCTGCTGGCCATGTTCTGTCCTTTGCGACACAGATGCCATCTTGTGGTCAGGACATAGAATGACAAGACATTGGCTACAAATAAACACATCAAGCGAAATCTGTCAAACTTTATTTTAGTTGGTGCATCATGGGAAATTGCAATTTCTCAGATACTGAGAGTCAAATTAAATAATTAAGACGTTGACCACCGAAAATAGCAAAAAAGATACACCTGTAATTGCTTTTTGTGACTGTAAATTAAAGAATCTTCATCAGAATTGGGTGAATTGGATAAAAAGTATGGAGTTAGCCTTTTTATTTTATTTTAATAAGCCCTAATGTAAGCATCTGTGTGCCTAAAAACTCAACAACAACAAGAACATAGGGTTCTCAAAGGGTTATTCAACGGGGACAGCTTTCTACACAGATGAATGAATTGGTTTTACTTTTAAATATTTTCATAATTATATATATATATATATATATATATATATATATATATATATATATATATATATATATATATATATATTCCAAAGGTGAAAAGGTTTGAACCAGAAATGGTTACACTAGAAACAAGCCAGAAACGTTTTACAAATGTATGGGTAAAACTTTGGTTGAAATGAAAAGATTATCTTGAAAAAAAGCATCCAACTTCCAGTAGGCCTACAGAAAGTCTGAGTTATGTGGGGAATGTAAGTCGGTCTATATCAGGGATGGGCAACAGCAGGGATGCTGAGGGATGGGGGCCACAGCAAATTCTGAACTCATCATGAGGGGACGCAGTGCCCGACTCGGCTGTTCCACTTTTCACACCGGACCATATTGCTTTGTTACATGGGCTACAAAAACGCCACAGGTGTAGACGCGGGGGACGAGCTGGAGCCCTAGTGAAATTGAACGGCGCTCTCCTACGTTCTGTTGGAAAATGTCCAGTCGAGAATAAGATGGATGAGCTTCGTTCGAGAGTAAGATGGATGAGCTTCGTTCGAGAGTAAGATGGATGAGCTTCGTTCGAGAGTAAGATGGATGAGCTTCGTTCGAGAGTAAGATGGATGAGCTTCGTTCGAGAGTAAGATGGATGAGCTTCGTTCGAGAGTAAGATGGATGAGCTTCGTTCGAGAGTAAGATGGATGAGCTTCGTTCGAGAGTAAGATGGATGAGCTTCGTTCGAGAGTAAGATGGATGAGCTTAGTTCGAGAGTCTCCTATGTGAGAGACTTGAACAGCTGCTATATTATATGTCTTACTGAAACGTGGCTGGATGATCACGCTATGCATGTAGTACTCCATACAGCGGCAGGATTGTATGGTGGCTCTGGCCAAATCGAAAGAAGGTGGAGTGTGTTTTTTCATAAATAACAACTGGTGTGCTGCCTCCAGTGTAAAGGAAATCTTTAACTTTTGCTCACCTGATTTGGAATACCTCATGGTAAGCTGCAGACTCTTTTATCTACCAAGAGAGTTCTCATCTGTAATTATCACGGGCGTCTACATCCCCCCCACAAGCCAACACTGGCACTCAATCAACTGTATGGGGCCATAAACAAAAAAGAAACCGCTCATCCTGAGGCCGCGTTTCTGGTGGGCGAAGACTTTAACGCGAGGAGACTTAAAACTGTCCAACCTCACTTCTAACGACACGTCTCCTGCACCACCAGGGCGGCGCTAAAACTCGAAGACTTTTATTCTACCCACAGAAACACATACAAAGCCCTCCCTCGTCCTCCCTTTGGCAAATCTGACCATGACTCCATTCTTCTGCTTACAAACAAAAGCTCAATCAGGAAGTACCAGTGATGCCCTCAATACGGAAGTGGTCGGATGAAGCAGATGCGACATTGTTTTGCTAGTACAGACTGGGATATGTTCCCGGGATTCGTCCGATAGCATTGAAGAGTTTACCACAGCATTCACGAGCTCCATTAATAAGTGCATACATGCTGTCGTCCCCATAGTGACCATAAGAACGTATCCAAACCAAAAACCATGGAGTACAGGCAATATCATTTACATTTAAGTCATTTAGCAGACGCTCTTATCCAGAGCGACTTACAAATATCCGTGCTGGGATAAAGGCTAGAGCTACTGCTTACAAAGAACGGGACAAGACCATGGACGCATACAAGAAAGCCCCCTACGACCTCCGATGAGACATCAAACATGCAAAAGGACAATATAGGAGGACGGTGGAATCCTATTACACTGTCTCTGACACTCGTCGTATGTGGCAGGGCTTGCAGAGGACAATGGATTACAAAGGCAAACACAGTCGTGAGTTTCCCAGCGATGCAGAACTCCCAAACGAGCTAAATGCCTTTTATGCTGGCTTTGAGGAATATAACACTGTTCCATGAGTGAAAGACCCTGTTTTCCTTAATGACTGTGTGATCTCGCTCTCCGTGGCAGATGTGAGCAAAAAGTTTAAACAGGTTAACAATCACAAAGCCGCCGGGCGGAATACCAGGCCATGTTCTCGAACATGCGCAGACCGGCGGGCCAGTGTCTTCACAGACATACTGTATCTACGTGTCCCAGTCTGTAATCCCAACATCATTCAAGCTGTCCACCAGTGTCCCTGTTCCCAAAAGCTGCAAGGTGACCTGCCTAAATTACCATCGCCCTGTAGCACTCACTACTGTAATTATGAAGTGCTTTGGAAGGCTGGTCATGACACACCTCCGCCACACTGACCCTCAACACGGAGGCCCCTAAAGGGTGTATCCTTAGTCCCCTCCTGTGCTCCCTGTTCACCCATAACTGGTTGGCAACGCATGACTCCAACACCATCATTAAATTGGCTGATGACACGACTGTGGTACTGGTACTTCCTGTATAGAGCTCCATTCTTGTGTATTTTATTTTATTCCTCGTGTTACTATTTTATTTTTTAACTCTGCATCGTTGGGAAGGGCTTTTAAGATAACATTTCACTGTAAAGTCTACACCAATTGCATTCAGTGCATGTGACATTAAATTTCATTTGATTTTGACCTACCATACAAAACATCACAGACTTACTTGTATTATGTTATGTCTTCCCCTGAGTCCAGGTTGACTTTATATGTCCAAACTCAGAATCAAATATGCTTCACAAAAATAACATGGTTGCTGTGTTAGAACATTTATTTTGATTGCCGATTCTTTGCATTTATCAAAGTCCCATCAGTTAATCTGATTTCAGATGTGTCTGTGTAAAGTTAAACACGAATAATATGGAAATAGTTATTCTTGCAAAGCATGTAAACGTTTAAATCAAACTATTATATTCATCTGAATATTCGTGCGTATAACTGTAGTGACTGACATAACAAGAGTAAAACTGCTGTTAGAAAATGGGTGGTTCGAGCCCTGAATGCTGATTGGCTAACAGCCGTGGTACATCAGACCTTATATCATGGGTATGACAAACGTTTATTTTTACTGCTCTAGTTACGTTGATAACCAGTTTATAATCGTAAATAAGGCACCTCATGGGGTTATGGTATATGGCCAATATACCACGGGCTGTATCCAGACACGCATAAGAACAGCCATTAGCCGTGGTATATTGGCCATATACCACAACCTCCCGTGCATTATTTCTTAATTATACAACCAAATTTCAAAAATGCAACTTGTGAATTATAGTATTGTAACTCTAGACAGTAAGGTGAGACAGTGACTGACTTCCTAAAAAAACTAACACATTTCCCGTTTTGGAAAATTCATCCGCGGCCCTACAAAAAGGGGGCGGTCCGCATGGCGCCAGTTGCCCATCCCTGGTCTATGTCAATATAGCTACTTTCCTAATTATGAGACAATCTCCGCGTATCTATTGTAACACTTATTACAATATGTTAAATGTCTGTTTTTCATATAGATCGTTTACCTGCATCATATAGTTCCTCCATGCCGTTGAGGGGCGCATGTTCGTCATAAATAAACGCCATCGGTAAACCCAGGCGCTCAGCCATGTTGAAGAAGTCTCGGCGCTGAGAGAGCTGCATCCCGCCATTGTGTAGATTCTATGCTCTGTAGAGAGACAGGGACTCTTGACTAACTCTCAATATACATTTCATACACCCTGCCACTTAAAAGAAATAACAAAAAATTCAAATACAAAAAAAAAGAGGCTCCAGGGAGAAAGACATGTCAGCCAGCAGCCTTCTTGAACAGGTAAAGAGAGTCACTTTATGAATATCTGTCGAGAGGTAACCAGGGTAGCTTGTTTCAGAGGCAGTGACTCTCTCTGTAGCTGGCTAACGTTAGTGCAGTAGGCCTGACCACCTGCTAAAGGACTGACTGGTGAATATACATTTCTTCATTTATTTTTATTTTTTTCCCCTTCCTCTTTTCTCATAAATCAAACCTTCATGAATCACCTGGACCCAATCCAGAGACCGAAAGGCCAAGGAAACAAAGGTAAGCTATTGTAACATGACAAGTTTACTGTCTCTGTATGCGGATTTCTTCTGTGTGGTCGCGGATGTGATGATAGTTAGCCAGATAGCAGGCCAATCTCGCATTGCGCCCATTTTTCGCTTCTATAGTTGATTGGATATGTGAAAAATATTCCGATAAATTGGTACTACTTGATCTTTATTTTAGTTTGTTTACTTAAAATGACATTTAGTGTCATTTGTGTGAATACACCATTGTGAATTTTGAGGCAATCCTGTTAGCATTGGTAGCTAACTAACATGAGCTGCTACATTAGCAAGTTAGCTGGTTAAGGCATTTCCTTAGTCAGATGGCTAGTGGCTTACTGGCTCCTTGGTTAAATGATAGCATCGCTTTGCAAATGATTAATTTGACAATCGAATGTGTTTACATAAAGTTAGGCTTCAATCTCCCACGCAAAAATACACATGTTGTTGGCTAAACGATTCTTCGCGGTCGTGAATATACACATGACTAGCCTGCCAGTGACACGTCTTCCAGCATGCTGTTCTCACCCAACCAGTACCAAGTATATTGTCATAAACCACGAAGTTACAATGTTTCAGTTCTCTTACAATGTTTTGAGGCAACTTTGTTTACTAGCCATGCTTGTTTTCCCAGTTCGGCAATTTTAATTTTCACATTATGCTTAGCTATGTCAGGACGAACTGAAACACTCTTGACAAGTGTAAGATTTGTCTACAACTACAATCACCGATATTAAATACAAATTGATGGAGTTTTCTCCAAGTTGAAGCTAGAAACAATATTCTACTGCACTTCGTCTCACCGATTTCACTGACCATGTATCTGCATGTATCAATTGTGCCGCAGTTACAATCTGTCAACAAAAACGTATCTAGCATTAACCCCTAAGACCTAGTGTTATTTGTTTTACACGTGGTACACTATAGACCTAGCCATCAGGAAAGATAACTGCTTAACTCAAGTTCCATGTATTTGTTTACATCACCCATTTTAGTGCATTAAAAAACAGCATATTGTGTGGCTGTGAACTGTAGTTGTGCAATGCTATCAATGTCTCATCAAGTTTAATGACTTCCTGGCTCTTATTCTCTGTCACACTCATGACCAGCTGTGGATATGTAGGCCTGTGATTAGTTGCATGGACTATTTCAACTTTATGCAAAAAGATGTATCCAAGAGTTGTCTCTTACATCGCTGTCTACTCCTCCTTTCCAGTGCAAAACGGAGCTGTGACCCAAAAGGATACTTTGAATGATGATGAGTTTGAGCCTTACCTGAACCCTCAGGCCAGACAGGTGAGTACCAGTCCACTGCCATCAGTTTGACTAGGCCCACACTGTTCCTAACATTTGCCTGCTTAGACTGCAGGTAAATAGCGTTTGTTCACTTAACATTTTGACAGGGCCTCAGTTCTAATAGAAATGATGATGATGATGCTCAACAAGCTAAATTACTCAGGTTGTGATGGGTAAAACTCCCACTGGTATGTTTACATTAGTCATCCATAATGGGGAGATCTCACTGTATATTTTTTTACAGTGACTTTTATACTGTTGCAATTCATGTTTTTAGCACTTAAAGACTCTTCTTTCCCCCAATTTACTGTGCAGTCCATTTCCTTTTCTAGTTGCAGTTAAACTGTCTTTCATCTCGTTGTAACATCTGTTGGGTGCTCTCAATGATGGGCACTTCCCAGAAAAATGGGCCACAATGGAGCCTGTATTCCTCCAGTCAAAGGAATGCCACTGTTTTCTCCTCCATAAAGCAGTTCACTGGTCTGAAAGTGGCCACAGTCGTCCTAGTCTAAGTGGCAGCCGAGGCTGACAGAGATCCAAACGAGGATAGCCATCAGATCGATGACCTGCTTTTTGCAATGTAATGATTGAAACTGTCAGCAGGCTAACCAGAGTTTTCTTCTCTCCGCAGAGCAATGCCTATACGGCCATGTCGGACTCCTACATGCCCAGTTACTACAGCCCATCCATAGGATTCTCTTACTCCCTGAACGAGGCAGCATGGTCCACCGGGGGAGATCCTCCCATGCCTTACCTGACCTCATATGGACAGCTGAGCAACGGGGAGCACCACTTCCTGCCTGACCCCATGTTCGGCCAGCCGGGCCCGCTGGGCAACAACCCCTTCTTGGGCCAGCACAGTTTCAACTTCTTTCCCAGCAGTATGGACTTCTCTGCCTGGGGAAACAACAGCTCTCAGGGACAGTCTACGCAGAACTCTGGCTACAGCAGTAGCTATGCCTACGCACCCAGCTCGCTAGGGGGTGCCATGATTGACGGACAGTCCCCCTTCGCCCAGAACGAGCCCCTCAACAAGGCACCTGGCATGAACAGCTTGGACCAGGGCATGGCTGGACTTAAGATTGGTGGCGGTGCCGGGGACATGGGGGCCCCAAAGGTGGTGGGCTCTGGCCTCCCCAGGGGATCCCTAGGCCACAGCCAGGTTTCTGGTGGAGCTCCCAGCATGCCACTGCCCCCCGTGTCCATCGCCCCCACTAAGCCCGCCTCCTGGGCGGACATTGCCAGCAAGCCGGCCAAGCCGCAGCCCAAGCTGAAAACCAAGGGTGGCATAGCGGGGACCAACCTGCCCCCTCCGCCCATCAAACACAACATGGACATTGGCACTTGGGACAACAAGGGGACCATGCCTAAAGCGTCCACCCCCCAGCAGGCGCCTCTCCCCAGCAACGGGCAGCCGCCCAACCAGGCCTCACCTCAGCCCGGCACCATGGCCGGAGGGACCTCGCAACTGCCCCTCAGCAATGGACAGTTGGTGGCCTCTTCGGCCCAGCTGGGGCAGCACCAATTCCCCCCCAACGGGCAGCAGGGCATGGGGGGGCAGCTGCAGCTTTCCCAGGGCCCCCCGCCCACCACCCAGCCATCTCAGCCCACCCGCTGGGTCCCTCCACGGAACCGTGCCAACGGCTTTGGGGATGCCGTGGGTGGGGCGGGGCAGTCGCCCCCCAACTCTGGCGTGGGTGGGGTGCTGGTGCTCTCGGAGCCCCACCCGGTGCTGGAGAAGCTGCGTCTGGTCAACAACTACAACCCCAAAGACTTTGACTGGAATCTCAAGCAGGGCCGTGTGTTCATCATCAAGAGCTACTCCGAGGACGACATCCACCGCTCCATCAAGTACAACATCTGGTGCAGCACGGAGCACGGCAACAAGCGGCTGGACGCCGCCTACCGCTCTCTGGGCGCCAAGGGCCCCCTCTACCTGCTCTTCAGCGTCAACGGCAGTGGCCACTTTTGCGGCGTGGCGGAGATGCGCTCGCCCGTGGACTACAATACCTGCGCCGGCGTGTGGTCGCAGGACAAGTGGAAGGGGCGCTTTGACGTGCGCTGGATCTTCGTTAAGGACGTTCCCAACAGCCAGCTGCGGCACATCCGCCTGGAGAACAACGAGAATAAGCCAGTGACCAACTCGCGGGACACACAGGAGGTGCCTCTGGACAAGGCACGGCAGGTGCTGAAGATCATCGCCGGCTACAAGCACACCACCTCAATCTTTGACGACTTCTCCCACTACGAGAAGCGCCAAGAGGAGGAGGACTGTGTGAAAAAGGTAAAGGCCTGCCCTCCACCCATCTGGGGAAACAAATAGGCCCTACATCTTGGGTTGTGTGCTTGGGCAGTGGCATGGGAAGCCATGGGTGTGTGTGCGCTAAGGTTCTGACAGCATCTAGAGAGTAAAAAAATCCAGTTGACGAGTGCAATAATTGAAAAAGGTTATCAGTCGTTATCAGTCGTTATGTGTGTGGTTATCTCACAACGTGCTGTTCCTACAGAGAATGTGGATATGCCAGAAACCAAGTAACTTCCAAGTTATAATATTAAAAACAAGTTTTTTATTTTTTTTATTTACTATTTATTCATGTGCGATTTCTCTCACATTGATTTGTGATTTACGAATGCTGACCTCCGTGTTGATTAGGTGTGTCCATATGAAATGTAATGAGTATTAACCATTCGGTATCCAATTGATGATCAATGTGACATTTTTGTCTTTGTGGAAATGTGTGCCCGTTTGTCTATGAGGAATTGATGTATTTGTTACTGTTATTTGGGAAATTTTTCAGATGCTTGGTCTACCAAATCACTGCTCTAATTATAGAGGATGCCACCATAGCAGTCCCTCCAGGATTCCACAGTGTTTTGTGATGGCTGATTCTGCTGTGACTGACACTGCGTGGCAATTTGCAATGACTGGTGGCAAAACTTTGACGTGTTGCTTTATTAAGCCATTTTATGTGGCAAAAGGGAGGTGATCGGTTGACATTGTGAGCCCTCGCATAAATATGTGATAGTTGATCTTGCCAAAAATTCAGCGCTCGTCGGAAATCCAGGAGGGACTGCCTTATAGAATTTTTAAAGGGGGAAGTGGAAAGGTTTTGCAGGAGTCGTGTAAACAAAATGCCAGAAGTCCCTTGTGATCACCAAGATGCATTTTATCATTGACCTTTTTTTAAATGTATTTTTATTGACTCCCAAAATGTTTAGAATATTAATAATTATGCTTCAACCTCTACGTCATCTTATCTAAAACATAACCCTCATTCTTGACTGAGGCTTCTGTTCACATTATTAAATGTATGTTTACATCGGTCCTTCAGTCAAACAGTATGTGGTCGCCTGCTCGTCGAATCTCATTCCAAAATCATGGGCATTAATATGGAGTTGGTTCCCCCCCCCCTTTTCCTGCTATAACAGCCTCCATTGTAATGGGAAGACTTTCCTCTAGATCTTGCTTCCATTCAGCCACGAGCATTAGAGGTTGGGGCTGATAATGGGCGTTAGGCCTGGCTCGCAGTCGGCATTCCAATTCATCCCAAAGGTGTTCGATGGGGTTGAGGTCAGGGCTCTGTGCAGGCTTGTCAAGTTCTTCCACACCAATCTCAACAAGCCATTTCTATATGTAACTCGCTTTGTGCGCAGGAGCCTTGTCATGCTGAAACAGGAAAGGACCTTCCCCAAACTGTTGCCACTTAGTTGGTCGCACAGAATCTTCTAGAATGTCATTGCATGCTGTAGCGTTAACATTTCCCTTCACCTGATCGAAGGGGCCTAGCCCAGACCATTAGTGCTCCTCACCACCAAACTTCACAGTTGCCACTGCATTCGGGCAGGTAGCATTCTCCTGGCATCCGCCAAACCCAGATTTGTCCGTCGGACTGCCAGATGGTGACGCATAATTCATCACCCCAGAGAATGCTTTTCCCTGCTCCAGAGTTCAATGGCGGCGCTCTTTACACCACTCCAGCCGACGCTTGGCATTGCACTTGGTGATCTTAAGCTTGTGTGCGGCTGCTTGGCCATGGAAACGCATTTCATGAATCTCCCGACGAATAGATATTGTGCTGGTGTTGCTTCTAGTTGCAGTCTGGAACTCGTTAGTGAGTGTTGCAACCGAGGACGGATGATTTTTACACACTTCAACACTTGCCGGTCCCGTTCTGTGACTTTGTGGCCTACCACTTCATGGAGGAGCCGTTCTTGCTCCTAGACGTTTCCACTTCACAATAACAGCACTTCCAGTTGACCGGGCCAGCTCTAGCAGGGCAGACATTTTACAAACTGACTTGTTGGAAAGGAGGCATCTTATAACGATTGCTACGTTGAAAGTCACTGAGCTCTTATGGCCACTCTGCTGCCAATGTTTGTCTATGGAGATTGCATGGCTGTGTGCTCGTTTTTAAAAATTTTATATATATTTTTTATATACCTGTAAGCAACTGGTGTCTGAAATAGCCGAATCCACTGATTTGATGGTGTCCACATACTTATGGAAACATATTGTATGTTAATTATTTTTGGGAACAAATACTTGATCAATGTACCAACGTCTACACAGCCATACAACATGTTTTGAAAAAGCTTTTGCTAACGTGTCCTTCAATATAGCAATCTAATTAGGATGATAAGCCTGTAGCAGGAGTATTCAACCCTTTACCCCACAAGGTCTGGGCTACTCCTGCCTTTCTAGCTCAGAAGTCATTGCACCCACCTGGGGACCCAGGTCTAAATCAGAATGGGAGAGAGCAGTAGAACTGGTTTCAAGGTCCAAATATGAATTTGAGGTGCTTTATAAGTTTTAGGCTCTGGTTCTGACTGGAGCTGTGTTCATCAGTGATTATTGTTAGTTAGAGATATAGACCTAAAGTGAGTCTGTATTACCGCCTGTTTTTATACAGACCACAGAGTGCTTGTTTGTCACCTCTGAGAAGACGATGCAGTTTCTTACATTGTAACAGGCCTAGTTATTGGGTTATATTTGAGTCTTTCCCTTAATACTCTGTTGTGACAGCATGTCTCAAATGATGTCGCAAATTGACGGAAACACGAGGCAGAAATCCAATCTTATTTTGTGGAAGCTCAAACCATGCTTCCTTACATAGTGGTATGTGATGACAAATGTATTTTCTAAAGTAACCGTCCAGTGAAAATCTCACAGTTCCTTTTCTGTTAACTGTTAACTCCTATCGAAATAATGTGGTTGAGTCATCCTATGCTATCATTTGTGGCCGAAGCATAAATAGAATAAAAACCCTACAAAACCCCCACCTCTAACTTCTCAAACAGTAAAAAAAAAAATGCATCGAGGATAATTTAATCCTCTTTAGGAGGATGAGTTGGCCAATCTGTGGTATCCACCATTCTGTTGGGGTACGCCCACACCATTCCAACACACAAAATCGCAAATGATTTCACTCGTATTGTAATATTTCATAGCAATCTGGAAACACTGGACGGTTACTTTAGAGGCGTAGCGGCCTTTTCCATCAGTATATCCACATTGCATGACTGAGGCTGTGTGTGGGAAACAAGGTCTGCATTATTTACTGCGGCAAGGAAACTGCTCTGCACCTGGGGGTATTTCACATTATACAACGTGTGCTTCTAATCCTGAATGCTGATTGGTTAAAACCGCGTTCCAGCCGGTGTCTATTCCACGAGTTACCACCGGCTAAATCTAGGATGTTAAAATGCCTATTTACTCTGTTCCATCTGCTCTGCACCTAGTGGTGTTTTAACAGCAAACTCCTCTTGCATATTCTGAAAAGACGACGTGTACTTTCTGTCAAATATAAACTTATCACAGAGTTAACTACTGCTTCCTCTTATCTAGACAATCAAGAGATGTGTGTTTTGTCTTTTGTGGTTAACACATTGATGCATGTTCGTGATTTACCACTGGTTACTGCCTGGAATGTGTATAATATTACCATGCCTTTTTAGAGGTCAGAGGAGAACGGAGGCATGTGCACAAGAGAGCAAGGCAGGATACTGACCGTTCAAATGACCAATGATCTTTGATACAATTTACCAATGAAGTAAAATGTTAATGTTTTAGTGATCACTTTTGATTTTGTGATTTTTCAATTGTAATGTTTCATCTGTATCCACTTCGATACCTGAGTCCACTTACTGTAAATCAATTAAGTTGTTGATGCATGTATGCCCAAGATTGATTGAAGGTTTTCCCTTTCTTGATGATGTTCTGTTACCAGGTGGAGGTCCAGGGTAGCGAGCCGTACCCCAGTAACCCCAACCCCAGCAGGAGTCATTACAGACTTCAGGTAATGACCTCGCCCCCACTTATCGCTCTTGAAATAGCCTAAACTTTAGTGTGGAATTACTCTCCGTTAGGTGTACTCCGTAGAAGCTCCACGGCCGCTTTGAGACTTCACCATACACTGCAGAGATTTTGGTTCATGCCATCATTTTGTGACTTTTACGTTAGTGTCGGTGGGGCTTATTTATGGAGAACACTTGGTGGAGTGTAAACCCAGTCTAACAGGCCTGCTACATTAGATGTCACGTTTGCAATTCATTTCAATAAATTATCCTCTGGTTCTATTTACAAGAATTCTACGCGTGGCTTGATAAAGTGGCTTACTAGTGATGTGTCCAGTGTAGCATCTAAAAACCTACTGTTTTTCTGCTCTCCTTGTCAGACGGACGCCTTAACCTCTTGCTCCTACCTGGCACGCAGGCGTCCCATCTAGAGCTCTGGAAATGCAAATGCGCTACGCTAAATGCTACTAGTATTAGTTAAAACACAAACGTTCATTAAAATACACATGCAGGGTATTGAATTAAAGCTACACTCGTTGTGAATCCAGGCAACAAGTCAGATTTTTAAAATGCTTGTCGGCGAAAGTATGAGAAGCTATTATCTGATAGCATGTAACACCCCAAAAGACCCGCAGGGGACGTAAACAAGAGAATTAGCATAGTCGTCGCTACACAAACCGCACAAATAAAATATAAAACATTCATTACCTTTGACCATCTTCTTTGTTGGCACTCCTAGATGTCCTATAATCACTATTGGGTCTTTTTTTTCGATTAAATCGGTCCATATATAGCCTAGATATCGATCTATGAAGACTGTGATAAACGGGGGAAAAATAGCGTTTCATAACGTAACGTCATTTTTTTAAAATTCAAAAAGTCGACGATAAACTTTCACAACACTTCTAAATACTTTTGTAATGCAACTTTAGGTATTAGTACACGTTAATAAGCGATAAAATTCATCAGGAGGCGATGTCAATTCTATAGGTGTCCGTCTCGAAAAAATGTCTGGAGAGAGCTCGACCAAAACATCCGGAGGGAATCGGTTCCCTTGATTCAGTTTGACCAAGAATCAAAGCTGAATCAAATGACAAGACTCTAGACAACGTGTGGAAGCTGTAGGCACTGCAACCTCGGCCTCATTTAATTCGGTTCACTTTGAACAATTCCTGGAAGTAGCGCAAGGATATTTATTTCCATTTTCAGTGATAAGATTTTCCTGCACTTTCTGTTATAGTCACAGCCGTGATTTAACCAGTTTTATAAACGTCTGAGTGTTCTATCCACACATACTAATCATATGCATATACTATATTCCTGGCCTGAGTAGCAGGGCGCTGAAATGTTGCGTGATTTTTAACAGAATGTTCGAAAAAGTAGAGGGTCGACTTAACAGGTTAAGGCCCGCACGGACCATACGATTTTAACCACATTATGCCACAATTTTGGAGCCTCAAGACAAAATGTCCAAGTCGCGGGCAAATTCTTAGGTTGTAAACGATTGTCGGACGTCTTTGCATGTTCCGTGTGACAGGATCTAGGTCTGGCGATCTTTACATTTTTAAAAAAAAATGTAGTACCACTAAGTGCGATCATAGGCTCCGACAAAGTTCTTGCGCTGTCTTTATCACGAAGTGTGACTGTTACAAGCTGATCCCTGTGACTGACCGACAGGAACACGTTTGAAGCAGGTGTTGTGCCCCCCTTTGCGTGAACGCGCGCACACACTAAATTCTTCATTGCTGTGACTTGCTTGCTAGTTGAGATTTCTGCTCTTCACTCCGTTGTCTGGTTTTAGCCTATATTTCGCTGATCTGAGTAGCAGAAAGCATTTTTAAATTTTTTATTTGTGTCCTTCAAGGCAGCTGTCAAAATTATCACGTTAGGCTGCGTTTCATTTAAAAAAATGTATGGCGGTTTGATCGCGGGAGAGGCACTAGTAATATCTGCAGTTTTCAGATTGGCTATTTTGTTTTCAAGTGTATTTGTCTTGAAAAATCTCTTTGCCAAAATTTGTCATCTCTCCCGTGTCTTATTTGACTAGTGGTAGTTCTGAAATGTTTGCTTGCCTGCATTTTACTCCCTATGTTTAGTATAATACACATACATTAATTATTCATTTTGGTTGCCTAACCTGTCGTGAATTTTGTTCTTATATTTGTATTTGACTCTAGTGACAAAATTAAGGACATTTGAAAGGGTGAGGATTTCGGCAGGCAAGAAAATGTCCTTGCCGAAATCCCTTCACTTTCCTTAATTTTATCACTAGAGTCAAATACTTTCTATAGAACAAACTTCACGTCAGGATAGGCAACCAAAATGAATAATTAATTTATTGTGCCAGTCGGGAGCCAACCTGTGAAGTAAAAGTTGGTAAAAAAAAAAAAATATATATATATATATATATACCCCAAAAAACTACTTGTGGTAAAAATACTGTAAAGTACTACTTAAGTACTTTACACCACTGCAAATGGCCCATATCTCTCAACGGATGAGTATTGCAGAATGTCTGAAAAAGTGGTTAGAACTGAATGTTGTATGCTAGGTCCCCCAAAGCTGATTTTAAAAAATTAATTAAATGTTTTAGTTTTGCTTAAACATTTTATTTTTGTATCACCAGGAAATCTCAAACATTATTGGGGTAAAATCTGTTCCCACCCCAAAAAAGTAATTTTAAAAAAAGTATTTTACATTGAAAAAATATTTTTGGGGGGCTTAGTTGTGGTCAATTTGTAGTGTACAAAGTACTATAATTATGTTCTGGCCCCCTGATTTTAATACGCTCTGACAGAAATAGTCCCACAGCTGAATCTACTTGCCTTCCCGTGTTGTAGGCTATACATATCCTGTTTATTCATGTAGAACTATTCTGCTGGACTGCTGGGACCTGGTGGTAAGGGAGATATGCTTGGCTTGGTACCAGTAGATATGGGTTCTCAGTGTGGAGGAAACTTTATTTATTTTTCTGTTTTTAAATATGTGAAGAACCACAACCTCTACTCTTACATACATTGATGGGAACATGGTAATTAAGTATGATCTGCAACATTTTGTTTTACTGGAAAAACCCTGAATCTCTGAAGTCTTGTGTGTTTTGATGCGAGTACCCAAACTGAACTCTTGTTTTCTGTGTCCCACAGGAACGCCAAGGACGTGTCAAGTAACGGTCACTGCTTTGGGCAAAAGACTGCAATGGCCCCTCTTTTCCCTTTCTACCCCCATCACATTCAGATATTTCAAGAAATTCTAAATGGGGTATAAAAAAAATAATAACCAAGGACACACAAAAAAAAAACAACCGAAATGAAGACTTTCTTGATTTCTTTTTACTTTAAAAGACTGACTTTGAACTTGTAGTAAAATAAAAAGAAATTATTATTCATAGGACTAAAACTTTGATGCATAGCATCCTTAGGTGAATCCCCCCCCCCCCATTCCACTACATATGCTTTTTTTTCTTACTCATGTGCTCACCCCTCCCCCGCCTGTTTTTACAGTCTGAAAACAAGTCTGTAATTCTTCTCATGCAAAATAATAGTGGACATTTTTTTGTGTCCTCTACTACGGCTACTATTAGTGGACAGAAGTCCAGGCGGGTCATTATGTAAACCTCCTCCTCCAGTGGGAGCTGAAATCATCCAATCAGGACGTGGGGGGGAGGGGTCTCCTCAGTGGATATGTGTTGTAGTTGGTCTTGTCATCGGTTCCTTCAAGAAGTTTCTTTTTCATATGCTTCCATCTGTTTATAAAAAAGAACTAAAACAAATGATCGCGATGATCTTGTTTATTTTTTGTGTTGGGCAGAGTGTATGGGGGGCGGGGTTTAATGTTGGGGGGGGCGGAGGGGGGATGAAAGCAACAAGATTTGTTACGTTTAGCCTTGGTCATTGTATAATTGTATGTACAATTGTACAAAATTGGGCTGTTTGCAGACTTCAGAACTTATTTGCCCTTTTTCTTGGACTGGTTTATTAATGTTTTTATTGGCTGCTTTCCTCCCGCCATTTTTGTTTCCTCTTCCTCCCGTTTTCTTAAAGACCGCGTCGACGCGAGTGCCCTTGCCGCCCCCATTCTTTCTATTAATCAGTTCAAAGTAATAAATGCCGTATACTCAGCAAGAACTCGTGTGCATTCCCCTTGTTTGACTGTAAGCACTTCTCATGCTGTGTGCATCCCCTTTTCAGATGTTTTATTAAGGGTAAATGTTTTATTTGGTAAGGAAGCCATATTCCCCCCCACCCACACACACACACACACACTTAATTCTACCCCAAACATCCCTCTCTTACTACTAACCACTACTGTCTCTTTCCACTGCCTGCTCTACCATAACACCACCACCCTTGCAGAATGTCAATGTTGGTGAAAACACTACTGGCTTTTCTCTGTGGTATAATAATAATAAAGTCAATCTTGCTATTTTCTCTTCTTGTAACTCCGCTGTGGGGGTGATGGTAAGGGCTGCTTTGTTAACCTGTTATTAGACCAGCATCATCTCGAGTGGTGTCAGTAGGTGTTTGCAATGTGAAGCTGTGTTCTTGCTTGTGATCTTTTCATCGTGCTAAACTCCGCATCAACAACAACTAGATCTTGGGTCACTGTCAAGTACGTTCCTGTTGAAACTGAGGCTGGTGGCATTGTAGTAAATTTCAGCCTACAATTGGGTATTTCGGGCAAGTGAGATTAGGATTTTGTCATTGGTGATGCTGCACATGTAGGCCTATATTTATGACTGCATCTTGCTGTTTTTAAATATGTCTGAAACAACCTGTATAGCATTAGCACAGATGTGAGAAACACGCTTTCCATATCTTGAATTCACCATCGGTGCAGTGTCACTCAACATGCATGCTTACAATAATCAAAATGCTATGTCTTGTCACTGATGTTATGGCCCAGAAATTACAGTCCTCATGTAGTTTATGGCATAATTACAGTACTTCAAATACATCCATCTCACCGGTCCATGAGCAAAATTGCCAGGTTGACCAAGCATTTCTTTAAAATCAAGGTCTGGGTCCCCCAGATGGCATATGAATGCATCATAATCATAATCGATGGCAAAATGCAGGAAATTAGCTTTAACGGTTGACTTTGGGCGCACAAACGGTCCAATCCTTTCTCAATTTTCTAACAGAAATGGGGTGTACCTTTTTTTTTTTTTTTTTTTTTTTTGGTTCATCGTGTCATTCTGGCCTTGCGCATTGCAACTGACAGTTTGTTAGCTAAGCTAGTCACTTGTAGCTAGCCACTTGTAGCTAGCCACTTGTAGCTAGCCACTTGTAGCTAGCCACTTGTAGCTAGCCACTTGTAGCTAGCCACTTGTAGCTAGCCACTTGTAGCTAGCCACTTGTAGCTAGCCACTTGTAGCTAGCCACTAACTCCTCCTGTATGTGTTGACCTTATTTCACATTTGTTTTTGGACAGAAGCTGTAGAGATCGATAAGAAATGGAACTTCTTCCGCAAAGTGTTTTCATCCATTTTTGTTTTTATGTATTAAATGACCTGGAATGTTGGTGCATCGATTACACGGTTTAAAGACTTTGTTTTTGCCCAACTTTTTTTAAAGAAACTGGCCAGTGATTCCAGATTTCTATGAAATATGAGTGAAATTGTTTTCAAGCAGCTTTTCTGTGTTGGAATGGTGTGGGTGTATACCCCGGTGATTAAGCTATTAATTGGAGTATAGTGTTGATTGGCCAGCTCATCCTCAGTAGGGATGAAAACATTAAGGAAATGGCACCAAAAAATGTTTTTGTCTTTTTGGGATACTACTCTTTAAAATATATTTTTTTAAACACTTGTATTCACATACAAGTATTGAATGGGTCAACAACATTAAGTTAGCACATACCCAAATAAAGTGTTATTTTCATGTTTGCTTCACCTCGTGGCAAAATGTGGTAGAGTAGCAGGATATCATCTTAAGAACTCATTATCCTTGTAGATTTCATGACCTGATGAACTAAAGATATTATGGGGGCAAAAGGAGGAGGGGGGGGGTTCTTAATGTTTTGTACACTCAGTGTACAAAATATTTAGCATATTGTCACTGCATTGCTTCGCAACGTGAGTCCCGTTTTATGTAGTTTAGGTGACATCAACAGGATACTGATGATGAATCTGAAAATTAAGAATTGTTTGTCAGAGGATAGATACTGCGCAGACCACCTATTCATCCATCAACTCACGCGTCAGACTGCTTGAAGCCTTCAACACTTTCTGATATAAGTATTTGGTTGTGTTTTGCACAGGCAGACCATTTCCGATTGGCAAAATATCCTAATTGGATTGCCGCTCTAACCACAGCCTTTGTGTGCATTCATTATGTTGAAACGTCTGTGCTCGTCTGAAAATAATTCAAGGCAATTGCATTCCCTTGTTCGGAAGCAGAGTCGATGCGCTCGTTGGGTATTTTAAAGCCCTGAACAACGCCTGACAGAAGGCCTTCCAGGCCGTCCTTACTTAACAAGCGAACTCTGCTAGCTAGTCATCTATGCTGGTTGGTAGTTTGTACAACTGATGTGTGTAATTCTGTGACACTTCATGTTTTATTTAGATTTACAGAGTGGGTGAGCTCCAATCCCGACAGGCTGATCAGATTCCCTTTCGGTCTCAGCACTGGATCAGATTCTATAGCAGCCCCCCGAAGCTGATAAGTCAGGATGCTGCTTTGTATGATGTTTCACGAGCAAAGCACCTAGCAGCCAGTGCCTTATTGGCGCTGATGCATATTATCCCACTTGATTAAGTATGCATCTGCCTATAAGGCACTTTGACTGTTAAGAGCTTTCCTTATGAAACATACAAGGCAGCATCCTAACTTCAGCCTTCGGGGCTGCTATAGAATCTGATCAGCCTGTCAGGAATGGAGCTCATCCACTTCTGAAATGTTAAATATTTGCTACAAAAAATAATAATTATACACATCACTTATGCAAGCTAACAACCAGCATAGATGACTATCTAGTTAGTTAGCTCACAAGACTTGCTGTACAAGTTAGCTTGCTAAGCAGCCCCTCTTCGATTGGCTCTGGTTTTAGGAGTGGCATGCAGCCTGTGAGACAAGCGTCGTTCAGGGCTTAAATGCCCCACAAGCTTCTATCTCATAGAAAATGGCGGGTGAGCTATATACATAATGGCCACTGGGAGGCGACAAACATTTATTTTAGTCTGTTGTCATGCCCTGGGTCAGAATAATGGGAGTGCTGGAGACGAAACAGCCAGGCATGCTCCAGTCCAGGGTTACACAAAGCTTAGCCAATGAGGTCTGGAGCTTGCAGGTTTTCTGGTCTACCTGGTAATTAATTGCACACACCTGGTGTCCCAAGTCGAGATCAGTCCCTGATTAGAGAGGAACAATGAAAAAAATGCAGTTGAACTGGCTTTGAGGTCTGGAGTTGAGTTGGCTCTAGTCCACCTGGTCATGCCAAGAATTCCCACTTTTGAAGGAGACACTGGGCCACATTTTTCTTTTAAAGCCATGAGTATCACAAATGAAATGAAGACATTGATTAGGTGTCTTTTCAGATACTATTGTTTTGAGCGTGCAGCAGGCTTCTGTAGAAATCTGAGGACGGCTATTGAATATAACCCTTTCACATCTTGATTTGTTCTTCACGGGATGAGTTCTCATGTATGCCAAATGCGCACCACGTGTGACTGTATTGTTCTTCACGGGATGAGTTCTCATGTATGCCAAATACGCACCACGTGCGACTGTATTGTTCTTCACGGGATGAGTTCTCATGTATGCCAAATACGCACCACGTGCGACTGTATTGTTCTTCACGGGATGAGTTCTCATGTATGCCAAATGCGCACCACGTGCGACTGTATTGTTCTTCACGGGATGAGTTCTCATGTATGCCAAATGCGCACCACGTGCGACTGTATTGTTCTTCACGGGATGAGTTCTCATGTATGCCAAATGCGCACCACGTGCGACTGTATTGTTCTTCACGGGATGAGTTCTCATGTATGCCAAATGCGCACCACGTGCGACTGTATTGTTCTTCACGGGATGAGTTCTCATGTATGCCAAATGCGCACCACGTGTGACTGTATTGTTCTTCACGGGATGAGTTCTCATGTATGCCAAATGCGCACCACGTGTGACTGTATTGTTCTTCACGGGATGAGTTCTCATGTATGCCAAATGCGCACCACGTGTGACTGTATTGTTCTTCACGGGATGAGTTCTCATGTATGCCAAATGCGCACCACGTGTGACTGTATTGTTCTTCACGGGATGAGTTCTCATGTATGCCAAATACGCACCACGTGTGACTGTATTGTTCTTCACGGGATGAGTTCTCATGTATGCCAAATACGCACCACGTGTGACTGTATTGTTCTTCACGGGATGAGTTCTCATGTATGCCAAATGCGCACCACGTGTGACTGTATTGTTCTTCACGGGATGAGTTCTCATGTATGCCAAATACGCACCACGTGTGACTGTATTGTTCTTCACGGGATGAGTTCTCATGTATGCCAAATGCGCACCACGTGTGACTGTATTGTTCTTCACGGGATGAGTTCTCATGTATGCCAAATGCGCACCACGTGTGACTGTATTGTTCTTCACGGGATGAGTTCTCATGTATGCCAAATACGCACCACGTGTGACTGTATTGTTCTTCACGGGATGAGTTCTCATGTATGCCAAATGCGCACCACGTGTGACTGTATTGTTCTTCACGGGATGAGTTCTCATGTATGCCAAATACGCACCACGTGCGACTGTATTGTTCTTCACGGGATGAGTTCTCATGTATGCCAAATGCGCACCACGTGTGACTGTATTGTTCTTCACGGGATGAGTTCTCATGTATGCCAAATGCGCACCACGTGCGACTGTATTGTTCTTCACGGGATGAGTTCTCATGTATGCCAAATACGCACCACGTGCGACTGTATTGTTCTTCACGGGATGAGTTCTCATGTATGCCAAATGCGCACCACGTGCGACTGTATTGTTCTTCACGGGATGAGTTCTCATGTATGCCAAATGCGCACCACGTGTGACTGTATTGTTCTTCACGGGATGAGTTCTCATGTATGCCAAATGCGCACCACGTGCGACTGTATTGTTCTTCACGGGATGAGTTCTCATGTATGCCAAATGCGCACCACGTGTGACTGTATTGTTCTTCACGGGATGAGTTCTCATGTATGCCAAATGCGCACCACGTGTGACTGTATTGTTCTTCACGGGATGAGTTCTCATGTATGCCAAATGCGCACCACGTGCGACTGTATTGTTCTTCACGGGATGAGTTCTCATGTATGCCAAATGCGCACCACGTGTGACTGTATTGTTCTTCACGGGATGAGTTCTCATGTATGCCAAATACGCACCACGTGTGACTGTATTGTTCTTCACGGGATGAGTTCTCATGTGCCAAATGCGCACCACGTGTGAATTGTTCTTACGCACCACGTGTGACTGTATTGTTCTTCACGGGATGAGTTCTCATGTATGCCAAATACGCACCACGTGTGACTGTATTGTTCTTCACGGGATGAGTTCTCATGTATGCCAAATGCGCACCACGTGTGACTGTATTGTTCTTCACGGGATGAGTTCTCATGTATGCCAAATGCGCACCACGTGTGACTGTATTGTTCTTCACGGGATGAGTTCTCATGTATGCCAAATGCGCACCACGTGTGACTGTATTGTTCTTCACGGGATGAGTTCTCATGTATGCCAAATGCGCACCACGTGTGACTGTATTGTTCTTCACGGGATGAGTTCTCATGTATGCCAAATGCGCACCACGTGTGACTGTATTGTTCTTCACGGGATGAGTTCTCATGTATGCCAAATGCGCACCACGTGTGACTGTATTGTTCTTCACGGGATGAGTTCTCATGTATGCCAAATACGCACCACGTCTGTATTGTTCTTCGGGATGAGACTGTATTGTTCTTCACGGGATGAGTTCTCATGTATGCCAAATACGCACCACGTGCGACTGTATTGTTCTTCACGGGATGAGTTCTCATGTATGCCAAATGCGCACCACGTGTGACTGTATTGTTCTTCACGGGATGAGTTCTCATGTATGCCAAATGCGCACCACGTGTGACTGTATTGTTCTTCACGGGATGAGTTCTCATGTATGCCAAATGCGCACCACGTGTGACTGTATTGTTCTTCACGGGATGAGTTCTCATGTATGCCAAATGCGCACCACGTGTGACTGTATTGTTCTTCACGGGATGAGTTCTCATGTATGCCAAATGCGCACCACGTGTGACTGTATTGTTCTTCACGGGATGAGTTCTCATGTATGCCAAATGCGCACCACGTGCGACTGTATTGTTCTTCACGGGATGAGTTCTCATGTATGCCAAATGCGCACCACGTGCGACTGTATTGTTCTTCACGGGATGAGTTCTCATGTATGCCAAATGCGCACCACGTGTGACTGTATTGTTCTTCACGGGATGAGTTCTCATGTATGCCAAATGCGCACCACGTGCGACTGTATTGTTCTTCACGGGATGAGTTCTCATGTATGCCAAATGCGCACCACGTGTGACTGTATTGTTCTTCACGGGATGAGTTCTCATGTATGCCAAATGCGCACCACGTGTGACTGTATTGTTCTTCACGGGATGAGTTCTCATGTATGCCAAATGCGCACCACGTGCGACTGTATTGTTCTTCACGGGATGAGTTCTCATGTATGCCAAATGCGCACCACGTGTGACTGTATTGTTCTTCACGGGATGAGTTCTCATGTATGCCAAATACGCACCACGTGTGACTGTATTGTTCTTCACGGGATGAGTTCTCATGTATGCCAAATGCGCACCACGTGTGACTGTATTGTTCTTCACGGGATGAGTTCTCATGTATGCCAAATACGCACCACGTGTGACTGTATTGTTCTTCACGGGATGAGTTCTCATGTATGCCAAATGCGCACCACGTGTGACTGTATTGTTCTTCACGGGATGAGTTCTCATGTATGCCAAATGCGCACCACGTGTGACTGTATTGTTCTTCACGGGATGAGTTCTCATGTATGCCAAATGCGCACCACGTGTGACTGTATTGTTCTTCACGGGATGAGTTCTCATGTATGCCAAATGCGCACCACGTGTGACTGTATTGTTCTTCACGGGATGAGTTCTCATGTATGCCAAATACGCACCACGTGCGACTGTATTGTTCTTCACGGGATGAGTTCTCATGTATGCCAAATGCGCACCACGTGTGACTGTATTGTTCTTCACGGGATGAGTTCTCATGTATGCCAAATGCGCACCACGTGTGACTGTATTGTTCTTCACGGGATGAGTTCTCATGTATGCCAAATGCGCACCACGTGTGACTGTATTGTTCTTCACGGGATGAGTTCTCATGTATGCCAAATACGCACCACGTGCGACTGTATTGTTCGTGCGACTGTATTGTTCTTCACGGGATGAGTTCTCATGTATGCCAAATGCGCACCACGTGCGACTGTATTGTTCTTCACGGGATGAGTTCTCATGTATGCCAAATGCGCACCACGTGTGACTGTATTGTTCTTCACGGGATGAGTTCTCATGTATGCCAAATGCGCACCACGTGTGACTGTATTGTTCTTCACGGGATGAGTTCTCATGTATGCCAAATGCGCACCACGTGTGACTGTATTGTTCTTCACGGGATGAGTTCTCATGTATGCCAAATGCGCACCACGTGATGACTGTATTGTTCTTCACGGGATGAGTTCTCATGTATGCCAAATGCGCACCACGTGCGACTGTATTGTTCTTCACGGGATGAGTTCTCATGTATGCCAAATGCGCACCACGTGTGACTGTATTGTTCTTCACGGGATGAGTTCTCATGTATGCCAAATGCGCACCACGTGCGACTGTATTGTTCTTCACGGGATGAGTTCTCATGTATGCCAAATGCGCACCACGTGTGACTGTATTGTTCTTCACGGGATGAGTTCTCATGTATGCCAAATGCGCACCACGTGTGACTGTATTGTTCTTCACGGGATGAGTTCTCATGTATGCCAAATACGCACCACGTGCGACTGTATTGTTCTTCACGGGATGAGTTCTCATGTATGCCAAATGCGCACCACGTGTGACTGTATTGTTCTTCACGGGATGAGTTCTCATGTATGCCAAATACGCACCACGTGCGACTGTATTGTTCTTCACGGGATGAGTTCTCATGTATGCCAAATACGCACCACGTGTGACTGTATTGTTCTTCACGGGATGAGTTCTCATGTATGCCAAATACGCACCACGTGTGACTGTATTGTTCTTCACGGGATGAGTTCTCATGTATGCCAAATGCGCACCACGTGTGACTGTATTGTTCTTCACGGGATGAGTTCTCATGTATGCCAAATACGCACCACGTGTGACTGTATTGTTCTTCACGGGATGAGTTCTCATGTATGCCAAATGCGACCACATTGTTCTTCCACGTGTGACTGTATTGTTCTTCACGGGATGAGTTCTCATGTATGCCAAATGCGCACCACGTGTGACTGTATTGTTCTTCACGGGATGAGTTCTCATGTATGCCAAATGCGCACCACGTGTGACTGTATTGTTCTTCACGGGATGAGTTCTCATGTATGCCAAATGCGCACCACGTGTGACTGTATTGTTCTTCACGGGATGAGTTCTCATGTATGCCAAATGCGCACCACGTGCGACTGTATTGTTCTTCACGGGATGAGTTCTCATGTATGTATGCGACTGTATTGTTCTTCACGGGATGAGTTCTCATGTATGCCAAATACGCACCACGTGCGACTGTATTGTTCTTCACGGGATGAGTTCTCATGTATGCCAAATGCGCACCACGTGTGACTGTATTGTTCTTCACGGGATGAGTTCTCATGTATGCCAAATGCGCACCACGTGTGACTGTATTGTTCTTCACGGGATGAGTTCTCATGTATGCCAAATGCGCACCACGTGTGACTGTATTGTTCTTCACGGGATGAGTTCTCATGTATGCCAAATGCGCACCACGTGTGACTGTATTGTTCTTCACGGGATGAGTTCTCATGTATGCCAAATGCGCACCACGTGTGACTGTATTGTTCTTCACGGGATGAGTTCTCATGTATGCCAAATACGCACCACGTGCGACTGTATTGTTCTTCACGGGATGAGTTCTCATGTATGCCAAATGCGCACCACGTGTGACTGTATTGCCTGTGTTTTATTTGAGCCTCCTTTTATTGCCTTTCATCCGACGTAAGGAAACAGTTCCCTGGGATTCCCTCTAGATGTCTTACTATGACGGTCTAGACCTCCACATTTCCACAGAGTTCCTTCTGAGTTTGACCGAATGATGATGATATTGGATAAAATGTGTGCTGCCTGCCAGTCATACCCGTGGGCTAACTTGAGCCAAACCATGTAACTACGCAGTGCGTCTGTATTCTGGACTAGGCTACATGCTTTCACGTGATTCTGTTTGATGAAAAACTCGACACATTTTCACCTTAGGCTCATGATATTCTCATGAATCACTAGTCTGCAGTCGGCAATGAGAAAGTAGTTGTCAATGTTCTCCAGTCTCGCAGACCGAAGTGGTTACTTACGAGGGGGTGGGGGCTTGATGGCACGTGTCGCGGAGTCTGCGTGAAACATGTAGCCCAGGGGGGCTTCGGATGACCCTTATCCGCTCCTCTCTGGGGATTCAATGGCCCTTGGTGGGATGCAAATGAAGAGCGAGGGAGTCTGGCCCAAAAGAAAAGATGAAGGAGAAGAAAGGAAACTGAGGGAGGGGGAGGGGGGGGGGGGTGCTCATATCTTAAACCACATAATAAAGAAAAAAAATCATAAGAACAACCTTGTCTGTTGGGAAAAAGATGTCTCGTCGTCTTCAACTGTCTAATGAGGATAACTGCTCCTGCAGTTAATAATCCAGTCTTGACATTCCATACAGACTATAAATAAAATAGACAATACATTTCCATGCCAGTTGAGCATTCTGGAGATTGCAGTTCATTTATAGGCTAAAAACGAAATCAGTAGCCTAATCATCTGAAGATGAAATCCCAAGTATAGTTCTTCAGTTGAAGGGTCGATTATTCTGAAATGAATTGTAGGCTACTGGACACCGTATAAAAACCTATTTCCCGTTTGGACCATATTGAATATGATAGGCTATTTTTATAACATACAAGCCTACATTGTACATTATTATTATAAATTTTTTTTTGTGGTTATGAAATTGTTTTAAATTACTCGGGTACATTATTATTTGTTATTTGTAATACAAGGTCAGGTGAAGCATATTTTATGGCTGTTTTGTCAGATCGTTCCACACGCGCTGCACCTGATTATTATGAAGGAATCAATCTACTTCTTTATTACGCTTCGCCATGTCTAAACCCGAACCCAGTTGACAGCTCAAAATTGTTCCTCCGTTATTTCGCTTCTTGTCAGAATAGGCCTCAGCGTGATACCATTTTGATGTTTAGATTCAGTAGCATAAGGAATTGTTCTTTCTGAAAAAGTTTTTCACAAAAACAAAAAAAGTCTATGGCATGTTTGATTTGAGGGTACGTTATAGGAGAACTGAGAATGTGGTTTTCCAATATATTCTCTTAAACTCTACTGAAATACATTAGTTATTATTTAGGGCAATTTAAGTGATTTTTAAACGTCACACTTTTCTCTTATATTCTGTTTTACCACAAATTCGACGAAGCTTTAGTCCTATCGTCATTTTCGTCATGATGTGCTCTGATGATTAATTTCTTCTGGGCTAGGCTACTTCTTCGAAAGTAAATAGCCTATCAAGGTTATGTTAAGCCAATTTCTAGGGCTATTTAATTTGAAAGACACTATTAGGCTACCTATTCACCTGGATGTCATACTTTAAATTGAATTAGGCCTATTGGATTCATGTAAACCTAACTCCTCTTTCTCTACAAGCTGGGCATTATTTTTAATGGCTGTAACCTATATACACTAAGAGTGCACCAAAAAAACATGTTATATTTGTGGCCTATGTGAAGGGTACTTGTATTTTTGCCTGTTCTTTTTATTTGAATCAGCAAATTTATGGTTCCCTGCCCCATGAGACCTTATCTTCAAATACCATCCATTTAGTTTTGCATTGGGGATGGAAAGGTTTTAATTCTGCCATATAGGGCTGACAATCAGTTGGCCCAGTGTGCTGTGTCAATAGGCCTAATAATTTATTTCTACTTTTGCATGATCCATTTTCAACAATACATCCAATCTGCTGCATTTATTGTCATAAAGCCAACGATAATATCCCCGTCTCCTCCCTCCTAAAAGAGCAGACGTTAATATCCCCGTCTCCTCCCTCCTAAAAGAGCAGACGTTAATATCCCCGTCTCCTCCCTCCTAAAAGAGCAGACGTTAATATCCCCGTCTCCTCCCTCCTAAAAGTGCCAACGTTAATATCCCCGTCTCCTCCCTCCTAAAAGAGCCGACGTTAATATCCCCGTCTCCTCCCTCCTAAAAGAGCAGACGTTAATATCCCCGTCTCCTCCCTCCTAAAAGAGCAGACGTTAATATCCCCGTCTCCTCCCTCCTAAAAGAGCAGACGTTAATATCCCCGTCTCCTCCCTCCTAAAAGAGCCGACGTTAATATCCCCGTCTCCTCCCTCCTAAAAGAGCAGACGTTAATATCCCCGTCTCCTCCCTCCTAAAAGAGCAGATGTTAATATCCCCGTCTCCTCCCTCCTAAAAGAGCAGACGTTAATATCCCCGTCTCCTCCCTCCTAAAAGTGCCAACGTTAATATCCCCGTCTCCTCCCTCCTAAAAGAGCCGACGTTAATATCCCCGTCTCCTCCCTCCTAAAAGAGCAGACGTTAATATCCCCGTCTCCTCCCTCCTAAAAGAGCAGACGTTAATATCCCCGTCTCCTCCCTCCTAAAAGAGCAGACGTTAATATCCCCGTCTCCTCCCTCCTAAAAGAGCCGACGTTAATATCCCCGTCTCCTCCCTCCTAAAAGAGCAGACGTTAATATCCCCGTCTCCTCCCTCCTAAAAGAGCAGATGTTAATATCCCCGTCTCCTCCCTCCTAAAAGAGCAGACGTTAATATCCCGTCTCCTCCCTCCTAAAAGAGCAGACGTTAATATCCCCGTCTCCTCCCTCCTAAAAGAGCCAACGTTAATATCCCCGTCTCCTCCCTCCTAAAAGAGCAGACGTTAATATCCCCGTCTCCTCCCTCCTAAAAGTGCCAACGTTAATATCCCCGTCTCCTCCCTCCTAAAAGAGCCGACGTTAATATCCCCGTCTCCTCCCTCCTAAAGGAGCAGACTTTAATATCCCCGTCTCCTCCCTCCTAAAAGAGCCAACGTTAATATCCCCGTCTCCTCCCTCCTAAAAGAGCCAACGTTAATATCCCCGTCTCCTCCCTCCTAAAAGAGCCAACGTTAATATCCCCGTCTCGTCCCTCCTAAAAGAGCCGACGTTAATATCCCCGTCTCCTCCCTCCTAAAAGAGCCAACGTTAATATCCCCGTCTCCTCCCTCCTAAAAGAGCCGACGTTAATATCCCCGTCTCCTCCCTCCTAAAAGAGCAGACGTTAATATCCCCGTCTCGTCCCTCCTAAAAGAGCCAACGTTAATATCCCCGTCTCCTCCCTCCTAAAAGAGCCGACGTTAATATCCCCGTCTCCTCCCTCCTAAAAGAGCAGACGTTAATATCCCCGTCTCCTCCCTCCTAAAAGAGCCGACGTTAATATCCCTGTCTCCTCCCTCCTAAAAGAGCAGACGTTAATATCCCCGTCTCCTCCCTCCTAAAAGAGCCAACGTTAATATCCCCGTCTCCTCCCTCCTAAAAGAGCCGACGTTAATATCCCCGTCTCCTCCCTCCTAAAAGAGCCGACGTTAATATCCCTGTCTCCTCCCTCCTAAAAGAGCAGACGTTAATATCCCCGTCTCCTCCCTCCTAAAAGAGCAGACGTTAATATCCCCGTCTCCTCCTTCCTAAAAGAGCCGACGTTAATATCCCTGTCTCCTCCCTCCTAAAAGAGCCGACGTTAATATCCCCGTCTCCTCCCTCCTAAAAGAGCCGACGTTAATATCCCTGTCTCCTCCCTCCTAAAAGAGCAGACGTTAATATCCCCGTCTCCTCCCTCCTAAAAGAGCAGACGTTAATATCCCCGTCTCCTCCCTCCTAAAAGAGCAGACGTTAATATCCCTGTCTCCTCCCTCCTAAAAGAGCAGACGTTAATATCCCCGTCTCCTCCCTCCTAAAAGAGCAGACGTTAATATCCCTGTCTCCTCCCTCCTAAAAGAGCAGACGTTAATATCCCCGTCTCCTCCCTCCTAAAAGAGCCAACGTTAATATCCCCGTCTCGTCCCTCCTAAAAGAGCCAACGTTAATATCCCCGTCTCGTCCCTCCTAAAAGAGCAGACGTTAATATCCCCGTCTCCTCCCTCCTAAAAGAGCAGACGTTAATATCCCCGTCTCCTCCCTCCTAAAAGAGCCGACCGTCGTTATGACAAAAGGGTCTTCATCCTTTTTATGCAGTTTTTTTTCTTCCGCCATAATCACCGGTCAACTGCTGACCACATCAAGGGTCAATACCAGTGACACCGTATTGTCCTCTGTTTATTCCATTGTCCTTTCAACAGTGTTTGTAACATGCATAATGAGGTCTAGGCTGAACACATGGGCCTGTTTGCCGTCTTTATCTCTCGCAACAGGACGTCTCTATGGATTCTAGGAACAAGTAGGTCCATTAGGCGACTAGACAGGCTAATATTTACGTAAACCTCCCATTTTTTAAACTAGGGAAATCGTTTCCCTATGTACTATTAAATTGCTTACCATTTTAAACGAGGCACACATTTATAATGAAATTGTAGGCAAACGTGTATTTAGAGATTTCATCTCAATGTAGTTGAATGTTGGAAGTATCTGTCCTGGTTGTTTTCAGCGTTTTAGTAAATGTCTGCCTTCTACGTCTTTTGAGGACAGGTAGGCCTAAATATGAAATATATTGTCATTCGTAGGCTACTGATGATAGGGTCACAACATATGTGTAAATTAAAATGTGTTCTACCGCTTGTGTGTGATATCTGATTTGTGTTTGATATCTGATTTGTGTTTGATATCTGATTTGTGTGTGATATCTGATTTGTGTGTGATATCTGATTTGTGTTTGATATCTGATTTGTGTTTGATATCTGATTTGTGTTTGATATCTGATTTGTGTTTGATATCTGATTTGTGTTTGATATCTGATTTGTGTTTGATATCTGATTTGTGTGTGATATCTGATTTGTGTTTGATATCTGATTTGTGTGTGATATCTGATTTGTGTTTGATATCTGATTTGTGTTTGATATCTGATTTGTGTGTGATATCTGATTTGTGTTTGATATCTGATTTGTGTTTGATATCTGATTTGTGTTTGATATCTGATTTGTGTTTGATATCTGATTTGTGTTTGCATTGACGTCGCTTCATGCAGATGACTCCTACTGCAACGTGTTCGTATGTAGGTCAGCCCTCAACATCAGTGCCGCTTGCTTTGCACATCAGTTATATTTGAACATGTCGTTTGTGTATTTAATTGGGAAATAATACATGGGACCATTCATTGCCTTCTGAATTGCTGGTGTTGGCGCTTCAGGCTGGATCACATCAAAGCATTTGGTGTCTTTCATGCGCTCTAGTCCAGGCCTTTGTTTTCTTGGAAAATGTACAACATGTAACAAACAGCAGTGTCTCTCTCTCGACATGGCTGCTTTATTAAGGATACTTACAATGAACAAAAATAGAGGTTATAATTTCAATATTTGATCATCCAAAATGCAAGGGCAGTGCTGTGGGCTGGTACCTGTATGGGATTAGTTGAAGATGGGTGTTCTATGAGCCAAACATAAGTAGATTCACCAACCAGTTCTCTTTTTAAATCAATTTGGGTACTACATTGGGGCACAGTTGGCTAGGCTACACTGTCATTCTAAATCCTATGAGCACTCGTTCTAGTTGGGACAGGGGCACTGAAACAGGCATCATTTGAGTGCATCTCTCTCTCTGATGGGGCACATGTACCTCGGAGGCATGCTTATGCATAAACAAGGCCTTTTGATTTCCACTTCCTGCCGCATGGTCCCCAGCTACACTCGCCCTAACCCTAACCCTGGCTTGAACCCTCTGTTAATTTGGCGATGGCGCTACCCTACGTATCTTTCTCTCTCTCTCTCTCTCTCTCTGCTACTAGATGTTTATCTGTTTATCCCTGGTTCAGCTCGCTGGTCTCTCAGGTGAGAGTAAGAGTGTGACGTCCATGGCTCCTCTCTTGGCATTCACCGCGTGCCTTAATTGTATTGAAATTAAATCAAGGTCCACTGTGAACACAAAGAGCTCAAACCCAAGTTCCAACCTCCTCTTCTCCTTTTCATCCTGCCCGTCCCTGTAGCTCGCTATCACTTTCCCTCGGTCGTTCAACCTTTCCTCTTCACGTTCGCTCTCTCCTTTTAGCACCTATTATCTTCTCTGTCCTATGTAGAGGGTTGTCTGCATTGCACCCCTCTGCTGCCACTATGTGTACCAATTCTAGTACTTCTCGTCAGTCCTCTCTGGTTTAGTCCATGTGGTTTGACTCATCCCTCTCTCCTCTTCAGCTGTCCTCGTGGCTCTGGTGCTGTTATGCGGTCACGTCGACGCACATCGCATGATAATCCCGTGTAAACACATACACGCAGCCCCTTGGAACACGGCAAAAACACGGACTCACTTCTATACACACATACATGCAGAGATACAGTCTATACGTAAGCCCATACCGCTCCCTGCGGCACGTGTGTTGGTGTATGTTATGTATGTATTTATGTATGTATGTATGTGTATGTATGTATGTGTTAGAAGCGAATCCAATAACACCCGTACAGAAAGGAAAACAACGATACATCCAATTAAATAAGCATTCATATTATTTTCACAATCAGATTTTTAGCCTGTTACTGCTATAGCAAATCATTTAATGCACCAAAGAGCGATAGAGAGAGAGATGTACCTTTGTTGCACCATACAGCTAAAGAGCAGCCCTGGTACCTGCTTGCCAGTTCATTCCTGCAGTCAGACCTTGCTCGTACTGTAGTAGCATAACAAAGGATGACGACACACACTGTATATGAAATAGCAAGATGGGGATGCTAATCTATAAGCTATAAGTGTTATCCTTAGCGATAGGATTGTAGTCCATGGTCCACGTAAAGGTGTTAGTAAGCATGTAGACAAGCATTTAGTTACAGCTGCATAACTCCCCCCAACCTATTCTCTCTCTCTCATCTCTCTCTCTCTCTCTCTCTCTGTCTCTCTCTCTCTCTCTCTCTCTCTCTCTCTGTCTCTATGCGTAAGCACATAAAGAAAAAACACAAAAGCAAAACAACAAGATACTTTAAAAGCACAGTCCTCAATTAAATGACTACATACATAGTATTAAAATGAAATAAATATCATGTAATATCGAACCGAAAGGAAACTGACAATAGAGTGAATGCACCAGACTCAAAGATCCATATCTGGCACTTAGTGATAGTATACAATTCCTTTTTCTTTAAATCTTGATGAATGCATTCCATTCCATTTGGTTTAGAATATCAGGCAGGAGAAGAAGACTGTCCGTTTCAGATAATATCAGATAATATCCTATTGAAGAAAAAGCGGTGAGAGAGCAGAGTATTTCCTTCATATCCCGGGTTCCTCCGGTTGTGGAGCGTCTCTGTCCTGTGATGCTCCATCTGGGGCGGGAGTAGAGGGGGTGCACGGGGGCTGGGGTAGGGGTACAGGGTGCTGCTGGAGGGGGTCTGAGTGGATGGGATGCAGGCAGGTGTCCCGCATGCAGTCAGGGTTAGAAAGGAAAGGGTAGGAAAGAGGAAGATGAGGATATTTAATTTGCTACCCCCCCCCCCCCCCAACACCAAAATCCTCCCCTTTCCCCCCCCGCCCAAAAAATCCACTTGCTTTCTGCTCGCAGGACAAACCAAGAATAAAATTCCCAAAATGTCTATGTGTGTGTATATATATATATATATATATAAACCCAGAGAAAGGTTTGTGTGTGTATGTATATATATATATATATATATATATATATTTAAGGATCCAAGGGAAGAGGGAAATGGAGGTACATGCGAGTCGCTCACACACAGACACACTGCAGGCAGCCCAGGCACAGGGCTCCAATTTATGCTCTCTGTTTGACACCACCCCCACCCACCCACCCACCCACCCACCCACCCACCCACCTCACTCCACACACACACACACACACACACACACACACACACACACACACCGTTGGTGCATTTCTGCCCCTGTCCCATCCTGGATGAGATGCGTGGCCCAGCTGATCTGAGGGATTAGCCAACGGGTCCAGCTGGCAGGGATTAGTAGTGGGAGGTCCTAACGCTGGAACTGTCCTGGACAAACACAGGGGGGCGTTGCTGATGATGCGGTAGGCAGGCTCACACGATGTTGATAAATGATACATGTATGTAAATGTGGCAGAGGGAAGTGTGTCGAGGTGAAGGGAGGGGACGTCTGACAATACAAAGGGCTGACCTCTGAACCCTAGCCTGCTCTATGGCAGGCAGGCAGGCAGGCAGGCAGGCTCGCTCCTGATCTGCTGGGGTACCTCTATACCCCCCCCTGTCACTCCATCCCTCTCAGCCATTTGCTCCTCTCTCTGTTGATAATAATACCAGCACATTGTTTTGGACCTTGCTAAACTCCTTAGCTCTAAAATAGTGGCCTATTTAAGGTTTGCCATTTACCCATCTACTGCCATGTAGTATTTTGTAAATCCCAAACATTCATATTGGCAATGTAATTGTGTTATTGCTTGACATATTTTAAAAATTGGTCGTGTTGACTTGTTTTTATTCTAATTCCAAAAAAATAGACCACGGCTGAGAATATACTTCAAAGGTCTCGTATTACGTATCAGACAGCAACATTTGAATAATTGATATATATTTATTCGGGACAAACACCAATGCACGGGTGAACAATACATGCATTCTTGACATTTCTCTTAGAAATGATATTGCACCGGGGCATAACCAAAGGCAGCTGCTTGTTGACTTCGTTTCCAGTGTTATAATAATAATAATGTATTACATTTGTAAA